>NW_027650889.1:0-36371 GCF_965287045.1 Carcharhinus amblyrhynchos
AAACCCAGCCCCAGGGCTGGGAATGGCGAAGGGAGAGGGAGCACCTGGTGTGAGGTTTCTCACTGTGTTTACCCCCAGTCCAACAGGGAGACACAGCAAGCAGCTACTCCAAAACACTGATTTCATTTCCCACCCCAGCAGATCTTTATGTTTTAAACTGTTTAAAAGGTTCCCACGGGAGCCTGTCTGCACATTCAGATCAGGGACAGTCTGACAGTCTGTCACATTCAGAGGGGGTTTTCCCCCCTCTCTCTCCCTCCCTACCTGGGCCAGGTTTGCCTGCCTGGAGCTGAAGCCACTCTCTCTCTCTCTCTGAGCCTAGATGGGGCTCCGCTCTTCCCGGAGACGCCGAGCTCTCTCCTCCACGCCGCAGAATGAGTGCCTCAGCCCGGGCAGCTGTGGCCAGAGCCTCCCCCTCCCAGTTAGCGAGTCCATGGGTGGGAGCCGGGCCTGAGGCTGTCAGAGGGAGGGGGAGACGGATCCACTCTCTCCCTCTCTGTCACCCTGCTGCAAACTGCCACTCACAGCCAAGTCTGAAAGTTAAAAAATAAAACCCAGCCTCCCCGAGCTGAGACTGTGGAAATGCGCCCTCTGCAAAAGGCAGGGAAAACAGCCTGGATACAGTCCCTCCCTCTCTCCCTGGACACACTCCCTCCCTCCCCTTCACCAGGAGAGATATACACACAGGAATAGTCATCCCAAACTCACCCAATTCCGAGAAAGAAAACCCCTCTCAATTAACACAGCACTAATATTCACCCAGCTTCAATGGGGTGGAGGGGGGGCGGGGGGCGGGGGGCGCAGGGAAGGGATTGACTCTGGACCCTCAGTTAAAGCTCTCAGCCCCAAGGTCCAGATCCCCAAACTCCTGTTACTGTGTCAGCAACTGACAAGTTGTCACACCGACCCCAGGACAACAGCACTGAGCACAGAAACAGACCCGTTTCACTGTGGCAAGGGCTTGCAGCCTGCATCTGAGATTGCCAACAATCGCTGCAACTTTGAGACAGAGACTGAAATCAACTCATTCACTCAAAAAAATATTGCACCAAGCTGTTTCAACAAATATTAAAGCAAAAAAAAAAGCAGCGCTGCCTTTACAAATAAACCTGTCGGACTTTCACCTGGTGTTGTGGGACTTCTTACTGTGTTTACCCCAGTCCAACGCCGGGGTCTCCACATTCATGACTTGGGGGACACAGAGAACTCACTAAGAGAATCCACTTTGCTCGCTCTCTATCACAGTCACCATAACAGATCAAGTGCAGACACAATTGGGACTCACCTGTAGTCCTGCCGTTTCCACTGCCTTCTTCCTAATAATGTCAGCACACACTGATGTCGGACAGGTCTCCCAGTCCTTCCCCTTGTGATTGGCCCAGATAAAAGTTGGACGCTGCCCTTCAGGTCCTGCATTAACTCTTGCCGAGAAACAGATAAAAGTTACATCACAGAGTCACACTGTGCTGTGCCCCAATATCAGTGTTTAGCCCTCCGTACACCAAATGTTCCCTTTACACCCCCTCATCCCCCTACCTGTTCCCACATTCCTTCAGCTACTTCTTCAATCTGATCTTCAATATTGGGGTTTTTTTGCCTCAATCACTGATTCATAAAGTGAATTCTACAACCTCATCAATCTGTCAGCCTGCTTCCAGTTTGAAATCTCACATATTTCATGTGTCTCAGCCCCTTGTTCTGCTGCCCCCCCCACCACACACCCTCCACCATGTCCCAGACCCACACAGAATGGACACACTCTGCTCCCCGGCTCCCCCGCTGTGTCCCAGACCCACACAGAGTGGACACACTCTGCTCCCCCGCTCCCTCACTGTGTCCCAGACCCACACAGAATGGACACACTCTGCTCCCCCGCTCCCTCACTGTGTCCCAGACCCACACAGAATGGACACACTCTGCTCCCCCACTCCCCCGCTGTGTCCCAGACCCACACAGAATGGACACACTCTGCTCCCCCGCTCCCCCACTGTGTCCCAGACCCACACAGAATGGACACACTCTGCTCCCCCGCTCCCCCACTGTGTCCCAGACCCACACAGAATGGACACACTCTGCTCCCCCACTCCCCCGCTGTGTCCCAGACCCACACAGAATGGACACACTCTGCTCCCCCACTCCCCCACTGTGTCCCAGACCCACACAGAATGGACACACTGCCCCCCCCCGTATCCCAGACCCACACAGAATGGACACACTCTGCTCCCCCACTCCCCCACTGTGTCCCAGACCCACACAGAATGGACACACTCTGCTCCCCCACTCCCCCACTGTGTCCCAGACCCACACAGAATGGACACACTCTGTTTCCATTCGTCCCTCCCACCCCCCCCCACCCCCACCCTACCCATCAGGATAAATGTTTTTTTTCTGGATGGAAGTAGTAATTAGTGGGGTGCCACAGTGTTTGGTCCTTGGGCCCCAGCTATTTATAATCTACATTAATGACTGGGGTACAGGGATAGAAGGCTCTACAGCCAAATTTGCAGATGACACAAAACTAGGAGGGACAGTGAATTGCAATGAGGAAATAGGAACCTGGATATGGATAGGTTCGGAGAGTGGGCCAAAATGTGGCAGATGGAGTTTAACGTGGATAAGTGTGAGGTCATGCATTTTGGTTGGACAAATTGGAAAGCGACTTATTATCTAAATGGGGAGAGACCTCGAGGTGCTCCAGTGCAGAGGGATCTGGGTGTCCTTGTTCATGAGTCACAGAAACTAGCATGCAAATACAGCAGATAATAAAGAAAGTGAACAGATTGTTGGCATTTATAGCTAAATGAATAGGATGTGAGGATAAGGAAGTATTGCTGCAACAATATAAGGCATTGGTGAGGCTGCACCTGGAGTACTGTGCTCAGTTTTGGTCCCTGTATTTGAGGAAAGATGTAGTGGCATCGGAGGCAGTTCAGAGGAGGTTCACTCGATTGATTCCAGAGATGAGGGGTTTGTCGTATGAAGAGAGATTGAACAGTTTAGGCAGATAGTCTCTGGAATTTAGGAGATTGAGGTATGCAAGATCTGGATGAAGGTCTGGATAAGGTCCGGATAAAGTAGATGTGGATTGATACTTCCACTTGTGGGGCATTCTAGGACGAGAGGTCATTGTCTTAGGATAAGGGAGAGCAAATTTAAAACAGAGTTGAGGAGAAATTACTTCCCCCAAAGGGTTGTGAATCTGTGGAATTCACTGCCCCAAAGTGTGGTGGATGTTGGGAGTGAGTAATTTTAAGGAGGAGTTGGACAGATTTTTTATTGGGGATGGGTTGAAGGATTATGGGGAGAAGGCGGAAAAATGGGGATGAGGAGCATCTCAGCCATGATTGAATAGTGGAGCAGACTAGATGGGCTGAATGGCCTAATTCTGCTCCTATATCTTATGAATTTATGAACTTATGAACTTCAGCACTTGGCCCATAGTCTTATTTGCATCGGCATCACAAGTGCACTTCTAAACACTTCTGAAGTGTTGTGAGGGTCTCTGCCTCCACCACCCTGTCAGGCAGTGAGTTCCAGACTCCCACCCCCCTCTGGGTGAAAAAGATTTTTCTCACATCCCCTTGAAGCTTCCTGACCCTTAACATTAAATCTATTCCTCCTGGCCATTGATCCTTCTGCCAAGGGGAAGAGATCCTTCCTGTCTATTCTATATATGCTGCTCATAATTTTATACATTTCAATAAGGTCCCCCTCAGTTTCATCTGCTCCAAGGAAAACAGCCCCAATCTATCCAACCTCTCTTCATAATGTAATTACACGCTGGTGAGCCTTACGCTAGTGGTGAGGAGATTATTGGAGAGGATTATCTGAGACAGTGGGCGTATTAGTGAGAGGCAACATCATTTTGTGAAGGGAGGTCATGTCTCATTAGCTTGATCAAGTTTTTCGAGGAAGTGATGAAGAGGATTGATGAGGGTAGGGCAGTGGATGTTGTCTACATGGACTCAGTACGGCCTTTGACAAGGTCCCTCATGGCAGATTGGTGCAGGAGAAGAGCTGCCAAGATGGATACAGAACTGACTCATAGAAGGCAGAGGGTAGCAGAGGGAGGGTGTGTTTCTGAATGGAGGGCTGTGACAAGTGGTGCTCCTTGTGCTGGGATCTTTGCTGTTTGTAATATATATAAATGATTTGGAGGAAAATGTAACTAGAACATAGAACATTACAGAGCAGTATAGGCCCTTCAGCCCTCGATGTTACAAAGAACAAAGAACAAAGAACAACCCAGCACGAGAAACAGGCCCTTTGGCCCAACGAGCCCACACTGCTGTTTCAACATTGTGAGTTCCCTCTTCCACCCATGACCCTTGTCTACGCTTATGGTACTCCCATTGGAAACCAGATTGAGGGGAGACTAATTTAGGGACAATTTATTACACCAATCAGCCTAAGAGCACATCTTTGGGGTGTGGGAGGAAACCGGAGCACCCGGAGAAAACCCACGCAAGCACGGGGAGAATGCGCAAACTCCCACAGATACCGACCCAAATCCATGTATCTGCACAGCAATCAGTGATAGTCACTGAGCTGTCGTGGTGCCCATCAAATGGTCCAGTTTAAGTGTACAGTAATGACGTGAAGTACTAAGCTATTCTCGAAACAACCAAGAGCAGCCCTCATACGACCCATCGCGTGTATGCCCCTTGTTGGACAACAAGGTGGACCGAATCACCTGTGGATTAAAAGAGAAAAATATCAATACCTGCACACCCTTATACACACATTCAAACATCTGGATGGGTTGTTGAGAAATGCATGGAACCTGCTTTGGGAACACCTGCCTGTGAATTTAGAGTGAGGATTGTTTATCCACAGTTCACCAGTTGGTTCACACAATTACCCTGAATGTCAGAGTGGATAGACATTGTTTTATAGCTCTGAATTTCTCCCTATGTGTAAAGAGATAGCTGGGATGAAGGAATAGTGAATATCTGAATCATTTTCTGGAGTTTGTACTGAGATCTTTCAAACCCCCTTGTCTGGTGTAATATCATTCATTTTTCTTGTCTAATAATTATCTTATTCTTGGTATTAAAAGTTCATCAGCTGACTCCTGTGAGTATATTCAGCAACTCCCATCCATAGTTTAAAAAAAAGTTAATATCTATCTTTGGGGGAAGAAACTCAATGTTCTGGGGACCTGGGTTTGAATTCCACCACAGCAGGGGGTGGAATTTGAATTCAATAAAAAATATTTGGAATTAAGAATCTACTGATGACCATGAAATCATTGTTGATTGTCATAAAAACCCATCTGGGTCACTAATGTCCTTTAGGGAAGGAAATCTGTCGCCCTTACCCGGTCTGGCCTACATGTGACTCCAGATCCACAGCAATGTGGTTGGCTCTTAACTGCCCTCCAAGGGTAACTAGGGATGGGTAATAGATTCTAGCCAGCCACGTCCGTGTCCCATGAATGAGTAAAGAAAAAATCAAGCCAAGCTTTACTCTGGGACCTGACTTGTCCAGTATTAACATCAGGTGGGATCATAACACATAGTTGTTACTCACTTGACTTTAGTAATTTGAGGGGTGATCTAATCGAAGTGCTTAACAAAATAAAAGGATTTGATAGAATCGATTCAGGAATGGCATTTCCTCTTGTGAGAAAGGGGCTGCAACTTACAGTTAGAGAGAGGTTGTTGATGGGTGAAATCAGGAAGTATCTCTTTACACAAACAGTCATGGAAACCTGAGACTCCCTCCCAAGTCTGTGGATCAATTGAAGCTTTCAGCACTCAGATCAGGAGATCTTTATTAGCTCATCAGGGGCTTAGTGATAGGTGTGGGGAAATGGAGTGAAGGGACAGATCAGAGTGATTTAACTGAGCAAGGCTGAGGGGCCGAATGGCCTCTTTACATGAGAAAATGTTTTGTCTATTTTAGGCTGTGATGAAGTTTGTTGCGTAATGCATCAAGTATTATATCTGCACGTAGAACAAAAAAGAGTGGCAAAGCCTTGGACTACGCAATCTATGCAACACCCTAATGACATCACCACCAAATCATGTGATCAGCTCTTAAAGCAATCTGCAGCTATTTAAATATCTATCACTGCTCTATATGAACGCTGCCCAAAATTTGCATCTAATCAGCACTTGCGTGTTCAACAGGTAGATAGATGTCTGTTCAGCACTTCCAGTCAAAATCAAATCGTGGTAATTACTGAAGGAAGAAAATTGTGTGAAATCCAGACTTTCAAACATTTCATCCTTTGCCAAAACCGTCCTGCAAGGTAATGATTTTGAATTTATCAGTGTTCTCTGAACTATCGGAAATCAATAAGGATTGCGATGAAAGCAGAGTGAAATTGTTACAGGTGAGGAAGGGATCGAGGAGACCAGCAAAATCCTGTAGATGCTGGAATCTGAAACAAAAACAGAAACTGCTGGAAAATCTCAGCAGGTCTGACAGCGTCTGTGGAGAGAGAATAGGTTAAAGTCCAACAGGTTTATTTGGTAGTAAATGCCACAAGCTTTCGGAAACACTGTTCCTTTGTCAGGTGTGTGGAAGGTTCTGATCTGAGAAGGGTATATAAAGGCACACACAGTTTACTGATTAGAATGCCAGTCTTTACAACTAATCAGCTAATTACCCCAGACTGTTTACCCCAGTCCAACACCAGCATCCCCACATCGAGTGAGAATAGAGCTAATGTTTCCAGTCTGGATGACCCTTTGTCAGAGCTGATGTGAGAGAAAGTTAGTTTTATGTAAGAAAAGGAGAGCAATGTTGCAGAGGTGAAGATAAGCATTCTGGGTAATGAAGATGCACGGGAGGAGGTCACCAATACTCCTCCGACAGCACCTTCCAAACCTCTACCAGTGAGAAGGGCGAGAGCAGCAGGTACCTGGAGGTTCCCCTCCAAGTCACTTTCCACTTTTGTAAAGGCAATGAGGTCTCTAAGGCACAAGTCAGGAGGGTGATGGAATACTCTCACTTGCCTGGATGAGTGAGGCTCTACCAACACACAAGATTGTTTGAAACTTTCCAGGACAGAGCAGCCCATTTGACTGGCCCCCCATCCACCCCCTTCAATATTCACTCCTTTCATCAGCGTTCACTCAGTAGCAGCCGTGTGTACCATCGACAAGATGCACTGCACCAACTCACCAAGGCTCTTTTGACAAGACCTCCCAATCCCATGGCCTCATGGAGCACCTTGAAGGACAAGAGCAGCAGACACAAGGGAACACCACCACCTGTAAGTTCCCCTCCAGGCCACTCACCAGCCTGACTTGGCTGTTTCTTCACTGTTGCTGGGTCAAAACCCTGGAACTCCCTCCCTAACTGTGCATGTACCTACATCCTGTGGACTGCAGTGGGTTCAGGAAGGCAGCTCACCACCACCTTCCCAAGGGCAATTAGGGATGGGTAAAAAATGCTGGTGTGGGAGTGATGTTCACTTCCCGTAATGAATAAAATCTAAAAAGAGTTTATGAAACTTTAGATATAGCTCCGTGTTTGAACAGACATGAAGGTTACACGGTGTCTTTTCCAGTTAAGTGTCTATTCAGCATGGATAAGAATGAAGTTGGAATAAAGGCCCAAATTTTTGATGGAGTGAAATCTGATGGATTCCGTTTTCCCAGTGTTTCATTGTAAAATGTCCTGGCTGATTATGATGTGAGAGTGATTGACAACATTGAGATGGGTATCTGATTGAGATAGTGGCAGAATAGAATATCTGCTTCCAAACACAAGCTCTCCCAGTGCCCGTGAGTAAGGGGTTGATTCTGCAGCTGTTTCAGAGGGTGGCCAAGTCCACCACTCTTCACACAGACCAGCGCACTGACCTCACTGTCCCTCCGTTCAAATTACTTCAATGTGCTTGCAACATCTCCTGCTCAGATCACCTCTGTTGAGAGACGAATGGGCAACATCCCTACAGAAGCTACAGTTTCCTTAAACCTGCCCATCGCACAAACCAAATCAACCATCTGTGGAAGGAAGGTGCTGCTTTTGAGGCTTTATTCAATAAAGGATGCCTCTTAGTTGGGACAGTCTCTAAAACTGGAGATTGCATGGCTTACCCAGAGGTGCCAATGCTTAAGAACCTGACCTTACCTACAGACTGAATATAACAGCAAGGGGGAAAGAGATTTCAGAGCCTGGAATGTCGTGAAGGTGAAATATCTTCACATTTTGTTAACAAAGAGTTTGATGGATAGAGTTATAATGAGGAAGGGAGTCTGTTTAAATCCTGCTGTAATCACAGTCCAATAAATGGTGGGGATGACAGAGATAGAGGAGATCTGCCCAGGGAGATTAGATTCCTACCCTGGAATTGGCCCTGATAGTATTCAGCCTCATTGTTTTACATAAGAAATAGGAGCAGGAGTAGGCCATCTGGCCCTTCGAGCCTGCCCCGCCATTCAATAAGATCATGGCTGATCTGTCGTGGCTCAGTTCCACTTTCCCGCCCTCTCCCCATAACCCTTAATCCCCTCTCTTATCAAAAACCCATCAACCCGCTTCTTAAAAATATTTAGTGAGGCAGCCTCCACCACTTCAACGGGCAGAGAATTCCAGAGATTCACCACCCTTTGAGTGAAGAAGTTCCTCCTCAACTCCGTTCTGAACCGCCCCCCCTTTATCTTGAGGCTGTGCCCCCTAGTCCTACTGTCTTTTTTGAGCGGGAAGAGTCTTTCCACCTCTATCCTATCCATCCCATTCATCATCTTATACGTCTCAATGAGATCTCCCCTCATTCTTCTAAACTCTAACGAGTACAAGCCTAGTTTATTCAGCCTCTCCTCATAGCTCAACCCCCTCAACTCCGGTATCAGCCTAGTAAACCTCCTCTGCACTCCCTCCAAGGCCAAAATATCCTTGCGCAGGTGCGGCGCCCAAAACTGCACACAGTACTCCAGCTGCGGCCTCACCAATGCCCTATACAGCTGCAGCAAGACCTCCCTACTTTTATATTCAATCCCCCTCGCTATGAAGGCCAGCATCCCATTCGCCTTCCTGACCACCTGATATTAGTGTGAATATCACAGTTTTGTGTTGCTTTATAAGGGACTGCTCTGTAAAACTAGCAAACTCTCATTCCCATTACAACTCAGTTATCTTTCCAAGGCAGCAGGAAGAATTCAAATGGTTAGTTTGGTTTGAAGTCATTTTGGTAGGACAAACTTGAATGCGGATTACAGGGTTAACTGCAGGATTCTGAGGAATGTGGAGGAACAGAGAGATCTTGGGGTTCATATCCACAGATCTCTGAAGGTTGCCACTCAAGTGGATAGAGCCGTGAAGAAAGATTATAGTGTGTTAGTGTTTATTAACAGAGGGTTTGAGTTTAAGAGCTGTGGGGTTATGCTGCAACTATACCAGACCTTGGTGAGACCACATTTGGAATATTGTGTTCAGTTCTGGTCACCTCACTATAAGAAGGATGTGGAAGCATTGGAGAGAGTGCAGAGGAGATTTACCAGGATGCTGCCTGGTTTGGAGGGTAGGTCTTATGAGGAAAGGTTGAGGGAGCTGGGGCTTTTCTCTTTAGAGCGGAGGAGGATGAGAGGTGACTTAATAGAGGTTTATAAGATGATGAGGGGGATTGATAGAGTGGACGTTCAGAGACTATTTCCTCGGGTGAATGTAGCTGTTACTAGGGGGCATAACTATAAGAGAAGGTGACCAAAGAGGTGGATAGGGGTACGGCAGTAGACGTGGTATATATGGATTTTAGTAAGGCGTTTGATAAGGTTCACCATGGTGGGCTTCTGCAGAAAATGCAGATGTATGGGATTGGTGGTAATTTAGGTACTTGGATCAGGAATTGGTTAGCAGATAGGAGACAGAGGGTGGTGGTTGATGGTAATTATTCATCATGGAGTTCGGTTACGAGTGGTGTGCCTCAGGGATCTGTTTTGGGGCCACTGCTGTTTGTAATCTTTATTAATGATCTGGATGAGGGTATAGTTGGGTGGATTAGTAAGTTTGCTGATGACACCAAAGTTGGAGGTGTGGTAGATTGTGAGGAAGGGTGTCGAAGTTTGCAGGGAGACTTAGAAAGGTTGCAGAGCTGGGCCGCGAGGTGGCGGATGGAGTTTAATGCGGAGAAGTGTGAGGTAATCCATTTCGGTAGGAATAACAGATGTGTTGAGTATAGGGCTAACGGGAGGACTTTGAATAGAGTGGAGGAGCAGAGGGATCTAGGTGTATGTGTACATAGATCCCTGAAAGTTGGGAATCAAGTAGATAAGGTTGTTAAGAAGGCGTACGGTGTCTTGGCGTTTATTGGTAGGGGGATTGAATTTAGGAGTCGCAGCGTCATGTTGCAACTGTACACAACTCTGGTGCGGCCGCACTTGGAGTACTGTGTGCAGTTCTGGTCCCCACATTACAGGAAGGATGTAGAGGCTTTGGAGACGGTGCAGAGGAGGTTTACCAGGATGTTGCCTGGTATGCAGGGGAGGTCCTATGAGGAGAGACTGAGGGATTTGGGGTTGTTTTCACTGGAAAGAAGGCGGCTAAGAGGGGATCTTATAGAAACATATAAGATGATTAGAGGTTTAGATAGGGTGGATGGTGATAGCCTGTTTCCTCGGATGGAGAAAGCTAGCACGAGGGGGCATGGCTTTAAATTAAGGGGGGGTAGTTACAGGACGGATGTCAGGGGCAGGTTCTTTACCCAGAGGGTGGTGAGGGACTGGAATGCCCTGCCTGCTGCAGTTGTAAATGCGCCTAGTTTGGGGGCGTTTAAGAGATTGGTGGATAGGTTTATGGACGAAAAGGGTTTGGTTTAGATTAGTGGGTCAATGTTTTTTTTTAAAAATAAGACTGGTCGGCGCAACATTGTGGGCCGAAGGGCCTGTTCCGCGCTGTAATGTTCTATGTTCTATGTTCTATGTTCTAAGGTTCATGGTGGGAGATATAGGAGGGATGTCCGAGGTAGATTCTTTACTCAGAGAGTGGTTGGGGTGTGGAATACACTGCCTGCTGTGATAGTGGAGTCGGACACTTTAGGAACTTTCAAGCGGTTATTGGATAGGCACATGGAGCACACCAGAATGATAGGGAGTGGGATAGCTTGATCTTGGGATTGGACATAGCTCGGTACAACATTGAGGGCCGAAGGGCCTGTACTGTGCTGTACTGTTCTATGTTTCTAAGTCCCAGTCGAAATGAAACGTGCATCATTTTCTGCCTCTGTGCAACATTTCTTGGTAAATAATTGATGAATGTACCGAGAATTTGGCCTCCATGTCAATCGAGTGAAGATGAGAGTGCACCGGTTCATTAGGTTATTACAGCACAGTTTGTCTGCTTTAACCACGTGTGTGTGTTCAGTGAGATCACCATCAACCGGATAACATTTCTCTCTGTTCTTCCCCCTTAACATTGTTCCCGGGCTCAGTTTAATGCCCCTATTACTGATCTCCTCTGACAATGCAGGGTTTTCTCAGTACTGTATTGGAGTGTCCACCTAGATCATGAACTCAGTGCCTCAGTGAGCTTTGCACCCACACGTTTCCGATGCTCAGGAAAATAGTTGCTCCTTTATTAACTCTTCGATTTGATAATATGACCCGAGTTTTTTGCTTCCAATTTTAGGCACAATACTGGATTAGTTTTAGACACTCAACAAGCCCCACTTCCCTGTGGGAGCCATGGGTACAACTAGAAACAGCACCTGACGTTGCTGCTTCTAATCCCCATCAGGACCTGTTGCATCGCAGTAGCAGGAACTGAATCCTCGGGTAGAAGGAGCAGAGCAGATCCAGAATACAGAATATAAAAATTAAAGGTAAGGTCGTCATTCCAAAATGGTTTTCTCTTTATTACATTCCAGACACTCCATATGGGTGAGTGTATTGGCAAACAACTCAATCCCCACTTACTGACCAATAATGGTTCTTGAATTCCCCACGATATGCACTTAGATTATATCAGGACTGCTGAACAGAGAAGAACACAAGAGATAGAAGCA
This sequence comes from Carcharhinus amblyrhynchos, assembly GCF_965287045.1. Taxonomy (NCBI): domain Eukaryota; kingdom Metazoa; phylum Chordata; class Chondrichthyes; order Carcharhiniformes; family Carcharhinidae; genus Carcharhinus; species Carcharhinus amblyrhynchos. The sequence goes on from NW_027650889.1 coordinate 11,957, forward strand.
GGAGTGACCGTTCGGCCCTCCGAGCTTGCCCTGCTATTCAGTACAATCATGGCTGATCTATACTGGCCTCAGCTCCTTTTCTGAGCCATTTCCCCATCACCCTCTATTCCTCTGTCAATCAAATATTGACCCAGCTCCGCTTTAAATATTTCTAATGATCCAGCCTCCACCACCTTTTGGAGCAGAGATTCACCACCCCCTGTGAGGAGAAACTTCTACACCCCTCAGTTTGAAATGACTGGCCCTTTATCTTGTCGCTTTGTCCCCGTGTCCCAGGCTCACACTTCCCCGTATTAAACTCAATTTGCCAGGTTTTGCCCAATCTATCTATATCCTCATCACAACCTGTGCTTCCACCTGTCTTTGTATCATCAGCAAATTTGGAAACGTTACATTCAGTCCCGTCCTCCAGCTCATGAATGTAAATAGTGAACAATTGAAGAGAAAACATCGGCCTCAGTTCCCTGGTGCAGAACATTACTCTCCCTATTGGTGGGGTTTGAATGTTGGAGGCTTTTGAATCTGGCTGGTTCCCAATCCGACACTCACATTGTGTATCTTACCGGGGAGAGGGCTGGAGAACCTTAAATGTCAATTCTTGTTGGGGGGTGGTGGGGGGTTGGTTGCCTGGGAGCTTTTACAGGACAAGCTGGTGTTGGGGTGACTCCCTTTAGGTGTCACTGCAGCCATCAGAGGCAGCCCCTCCTTCCCCCAACAAGGTTACATCTCCCCCTTTTGCCCTCACTCTCTGGCCTCTCCATCCTGACCCCCACCGGCCCTCCCTGCACTCGCTGGGGCCTGCCCACTAGACCCTGGCCATACTCTGAAACCCAGCTGCCATTCACTCCTCTCTGTCGGGGAATCCCAGGGGTGACCAACTGCTCAAACCTGGCACCACTGGCACTACAGAACTGCTGACCAATCAGATTGAGTGGCTGCTCTTTAAGTTGAGTCTTTCTCCTCAGACAGAAGAGAGTAGAATCACTGCGGTGCAGAAGGAGACCATTCGGCCCATCGAGTCTGTACCGATCACAATCCCACCCAGGGCCTATTCCCGTAATCCCATAGATTTACCCTGCTAGTCCCCCTGATACTAGGCTTAATTTAGCACGGCCAATCCACCTAAGCCACACACCTTTGGAGTGTGGAAGGAAACGGAAGCACCCGGAGGAAACCCACGCAGACATGGGGAGAACTTGCAAATTCCACATAGACAGTGACCTGAGCCAGGAATTGAACCCGGGTCCCTGGCGCTGTGAGGCAGCTGTGCTAACCACTGTGCCACTGTGCCACCTCTAATGGCAGCATCACTCTGACCCTTTGCCAATTATTACCCCGCTGAATGTTAAAGGGCTGCAGAACCACCAATGGATCCACTATTTCCAGGGCCACTTCCTTCCGTACTCTGGGATGCAGATTATCGGAACCTGGAGATTTATCCACCTTCAATCCCATCAATTTCCCCAAAACCATTTCTCTCCTAATGCTGATTTCCTTCAGCTCCTCACTAAACATGTTTCTCTCAGCATTTCTGACACATTTTCCATGTCTTCCTTTGTGAAGACTGAAACAAAGTTCAAATTTAATTCCTCACCCACTTCTTTATTCTATTATAAATTCTCCGTTTCTGACTGTAAGGGGCTACATTTGTTTTTGTCAATCTTTTCCTCTTTACAAACCTATAGAAAATTTTAGTCAGTTTTTATGTTTCCCACTACAGTTTTTAGTTTCCCGTTAGCTTCCTTTCATACTCTATTTCCCTTTGTAATCAATCCCTTGGTCCTCCTTTGCTGAATTTTAAACTGCTCCCAATCCTCAGGCCTATTGCTTTTTCTTACCAATGTGTTTGTTTCTGCCTTGAATCTGATACGATCTCTAATTTCCCTTGTGAGCCATGGTTTGGTCATAATTCCCGATCACTCTCCCACCAAACAGGAATAAACAATTCTGGAGTTCCCCTATTCATTCTTTCAATGCCTGCCATTGGCTGTCCACTGTCTGTCCTTTCAGTAATGTTTCCCAGTCCATCAAGGCCACTTTTCTGGGGATCTAGTGGATCACATTCTCTGTGATGATCTCTCTCTGCTCAGACTGGAATGCCATTCGCTCTGAAAGTAACTCCCATGTTCAACTTTTCTGCCAGTGGATTGTTCCAAGGCTCCACTAGGGATGTCTGAGGAATTTCACAATCATCTACATGGGATTTAATGGGATTGAGGGTTATAGATAGTCCTGGTAGGTATGGATATGATCGGCTCAACTTGTGGGCCGAAGGGCCTGTTTCTGACAAATTTACTGGAGTTCTATGAGGATGTGTCTAGGGCGGTGGATAGAGGAGAGCCGGTGGATGTGGTCTTTCTGGATTTTCAGAAGGCGTTTGATAAGGTACCTCACAAGAGGTTACTGCAGAAGGTCAGAGGACATGGAGTTGGGGGTAGGGTGTTAGCGTGGATAGAGGATTGGTTGTCAAATAGGAGGCAGAGAGTGGGGGTCAATGGGTGCTATTCGGATTGGCGGATGGTGACTAGTGGGGTGCCCCAGGGGTCGGTGCTGGGGCCTCAGCTATTTACCACTTATATAGATGATCTGGAGGAGGGAACCGAGTGTAGGGTGTCGAAATTTGCTGATGACACCAAGATTGGGGGAAAGGCAAATTGTGCGGAGGGTGTGGAGAGTCTGCAGAAGGATCTAGATAGGCTGGGCGAATGGGCCAGGAAATGGCAAATGGAATTTAATGTTGGCAAGTGTGAGGTGGTCCACTTTGGTAGGAAGAATGGTAGGAAGGACTATTACTTACGTGGCGAAAAACTGCAGCAGGCGACGGTGCAGAGGGACCTCGGGGTCCTTGTGCATGAGTCGCAAAAACCCAGCCTGCAGGTGCAGCAGGTGGTCAGGAAGGCGAATGGGATGCTGGCCTTCATAGCGAGGGGGATTGAATATAAAAGTAGGGAGGTCTTGCTGCAGCTGTATAGGGCATTGGTGAGGCCGCAGCTGGAGTACTGTGTGCAGTTTTGGGCGCCGCACCTGCGCAAGGATATTTTGGCCTTGGAGGGAGTGCAGAGGAGGTTTACTAGGCTGATACCGGAGTTGAGGGGGTTGAGCTATGAGGAGAGGCTGAATAAACTAGGCTTGTACTCGTTAGAGTTTAGAAGAATGAGGGGAGATCTCATTGAGACGTATAAGATGATGAATGGGATGGATAGGATAGAGGTGGAAAGACTCTTCCCGCTCAAAAAAGACAGTAGGACTAGGGGGCACAGCCTCAAGATAAAGGGGGGGCGGTTCAGAACGGAGTTGAGGAGGAACTTCTTCACTCAAAGGGTGGTGAATCTCTGGAATTCTCTGCCCGTTGAAGTGGTGGAGGCTGCCTCGCTAAATATTTTTAAGAAGCGGGTTGATGGGTTTTTGATAAGAGAGGGGATTAAGGGTTATGGGGAGAGGGCGGGAAAGTGGAACTGAGCCACGACAGATCAGCCATGATCTTATTGAATGGCGGGGCAGGCTCGAAGGGCCAGATGGCCTACTCCTGCTCCTATTTCTTATGTTCTTATGTTCTTATGTGCTGTAGTGTTCTATGTTCTATGTTCTATGTTCTATGTACTCTGAACTGGACATCAGTGAGACCAACACAGTATTCCTGGACTTCAAAGAAAAAACAAAGAAAATTCCAGCACAGGAACAGGCCCTTCGGCCCTCCAAGCCTGCACCGACTACGCTGCCCGACTGAACTAAAACCCCCTACCCTTCCGGGGACCGTATCCCTCTATTCCCATCCTATTTGTGTATTTGTCAAGACGCTCCTTAAAAGCCACTACCGTATCCACTTCCACTCCCTCCCCAGTAACAAGTTCCAGGCACCCACCACCCTCTGTGTAAAAAACTTGCCTCATCGATCTCCTTTAAACCTTATCCCTCGCACTTTATCCTGTGCCCCCTAGTAATTGACTCTTCCACCCTGGGAAAAAGCTTCTGACTATCCACTCTGTCCATGCCTCTCATAATCTTGTAGATTTCTATCAGGTCTCCCCTCAACCTCCGTCACTCCAGTGAGAACAAACCAAGTTTCTCCAACCTCTCCTCATAGCTAATGCCCTCCATACCAGGCAACATCCTGGGAAATCTTTTTTTGATTTAATTTGATTTATTATTGTCACATATTAACTTACAATGAAAAGTATTGTTTCTTGCACACTACACAGATAAAACATACTGTTCATAGGGAAAGAAAGGAGAGAGTGCAGAATGTAGTGTTAAAGTCATAGCTAGGATGTAGAGAAAGATCAACTTAGTGCAAGGTAAGTCCATTCAAAAGTCTGACATTAGCAGGGAAGAAGCTGTATAAGGAGTATAGTAGGGGGCTGAGAACACAGCCTTGTGGGGCACCGGTGTTGAGGATGATCGTGGCGGAGGTGTTGTTGCCTATCCTTACTGATTGTGGGCTGTGAGCTAGGAAGGTCAAGATGCAGTCGCAGAGAGAGGTACGCTCTGTACCCTCTCCAAAGCCTCTACATCCTTCTGGTAGTGTGGTGACCAGAATTGAACACTATATTCCAAGTGTGGCCTCACTAAGGTTCTATAAAGCTGCAACATGACTTGCCAATTTTTAAACTCAATACCCCGGTCGATGAAGGCAAGCATGCCGTATGCCTTCTTGACTACCTTCTCCACCTGCATTGCCACTTTCAGTGACCTGTGTACCTGTACACCCAGATCCCTCTGCCTATCAATACTCTTAAGGGTTCTGCCATTTACTGTATATTTCCTATCTGTATTAGACCTTCCAAAATGCATTACCTCACATTTGTCCGGATTAAACTCCATCTGCCATCTCTCTGCCCAAGTCTCCAACTGATCTACATCCTGCTATATCCTCTGACGGTCCTCATCGCTATTTGATACAGGACATCAGTGAGACAGTGAGACCAACACATTGATTTTGGACAGTGGGATCTTGTCGCCTGTACATTGTTGGCTTTTTCTCAGCCAGCTACACAACGCTGTGAGCCATTGGCTGAGGTTTGAGCACATTGGGGCAGATGTCTAAAACCTGCAGGAAAAGAGCTTACAATTTTCCAGTAAAAATGTTACTTTCCCCATTGATGGGACCGATCTCCCATTTTTAACATTGTTCCTTTGGGGAAGTTAGTTCTGACCTACCAGGCTTTGCCTCATGATGTGGTTTCCAGGAACCAGTTGTGTTTCTAGTCCGAATTCTGCCTGTCGTGGTGAAGGCGGGAGGAACTCAAAGGAGTGGCGTTGTTGTGTGGCGCAGTGGGCAGCGTCCCTTTACTAAGCCAGGTGCTTTGGGTTCATTTCTGACCCTGGACCTGGTGGCCAAGGAAGTGGGTGAGGAACACGGCCAAACAGTTGAGGTTTCGTCTGTAAATCCTTCCAATACCAATGGCAGGCAGCGAGAGCGGGAGAGATTCCTGTTTGACCGAGCAATGGAAAAAGATCTGGAATCTCCACCATCATTACTTTCAGTCTAACAGATGTGCTTAAAGAACATGTTGTCATAGTAACTCAGACTGTTACATTGCCTGGTTGATTCAAATGGCTGGGGGCCAGATGTGAATCAGATTGATCACAAGAGCCCAGAGTTTGATTTTGCCCATTCCATTTGAGAGGGATTTTGGGATCTGTACGCTCGCTCTACCCTGGAAAAGGCCAGGGTGCAGTGGCTGTGACCTGCCTTTAGACAGAGAGCAGTGTGCAGCATTCATAATCAATGCACAAAGCTGAGCTTGGCAATGCTTCTGGAAGCTTTGTCAAAGTAACATTTTCCCCGTTTTAGCAAGAATCCAATCTGTTGTGTCAGGAACAGCTCGATAGTGATTACAAGGGAACAATTGGCTATCACATACTGAGTGACCATACAAATCAGCACAGTTCCCGAATTCTGCACATTAGTTACAGGAAGATTATCAGAAGCTCTTTTTCTCCACAGTTGATACTTTTTAAAAATTTCATTCATCCCTGGGATGTGGGCATCGTTCGTTAGACCAGCATTTATTGCCCATCCCTAATTGCCCCTGGAGAAGGTGGTGGTGTGTTTTAGCTACACCCTCAGTACTGTTAGGAAGGAAATTTTAAGGTCTTGACCCAGTGACAGTGAAGGAACTGCAAATTAGTTCCAGGTCAGGATGATGTGGAGATGCTGGTGTTGGACTGGGATGGGGCACAGTCAGAAGTCTGACAACACCAGGTTCAAGGCCAATAGGTTTATTTGGCAGCACGAGCTTTCAGAGCGCCGCCCCTTCATCAGGTGAATGAGGTCAGGATGGTGAGTGGCTTGGAGGGGAATTTCAGGTGGTGGAGGGAGTTTAAGATGGTGAATGATGTGTCCCTCAGGCAGGCTGCTGGATGGTGTTGAGCTTCCTGAGTGTTGCAGGAGCTGCTCCCGTCCAGGCAAGTGGAGTGTATTCCATTACACTCCTGACTTGTGCCTCATTGATCATGGAGAGGCTCTGGGGAGTCAGAAGGTGTGTTACTCATCATAAAATACCCAGCCTCTGATCTGCTCTGTATTTAATGGCCAGCCCAGTTCAATTTGTGGTCAATGGTAACCCCAGGATGTTGACTGTGGGGATTCAGCAATGGTAACGCCATCGGTGAGATTCACACTTGTTGGAGATGGCCATTGCCTGGCACTTGTGTAGCGTGAATATGATTTGTCAGCCTGAGCCTGGATACTGCCCAGATCTTGCTGCATTTGAACATGGGCTGTTTCAGTATCTGAGGAGTGGTGAATGGTGCTGAACATTGTGTAATCATCAGCGAACATCCCCACTTCTGACCTTATGACGGAGGGAAGGTTATTGATGAAGCAGCTGAAGATGGTTGGGCCCAGGACGCTACTCAGAGATGTCCTGGAGCTGAGATGATTGACCTCCAACCATAACAGCCATCTTCCTTCGTGCCAGGTACGACTCTAACCCACAGAAAGAGCCTCCCAGGAGGAGGCTGAGATGGATCATCCACTTGGCAATTCTGGATGAAGGTTGCTGCTTCAGTTTTATCTTTTGGCCTCATCCATCATTGAGGCTGGGGATATTTGTGAGACTTCTTCCTCCGGTGAATTATTTAACTATACCATCAAGCCCACCCTGCCCGAGACAGATACCTAATTAATTACCCCGGGGTTGGAAAAGACAGCACTATTTATCATTGCCTTCCACAGGGGGAAACATTCCCCCACCCACCCCCCACACCCCAATGTCTACATGGACTTCAGTAAGGCCTTTGACAAGGTCCCTCATGGCAGACTGGTGCAGAAGGTGAAGTCACATGGGATCAGAGGTGAGCTGGCAAGGTGGATACAAAACTGGCTCGGTCAAAGACAGAGGGTAGCAGTGGAAGGGTGTGTTTCTGAATGGAGGGCTGTGACAAGTGGTGTTCCTCAGGGATCAGTGCTGGGACCTTTGCTGTTTGTAATAGATATAAATGATTTGGGGGAAAATATAACTGGATTGATTAGTAAGTTTGCAGACGACACAAAGGTTGGTGGATTTGTGGATAGCGATGAGGACATAAGAACATAAGAAATAGGAGCAGGAGTAGGCCATCCAGCCCTTCGAGCCTGCCCCGCCATTCAATAAGATCATGGCTGATCTGTCGTGGCTCAGTTCCACATTCCCGCCCTCTCCCCATAACCCTTAATCCCCTCTCTTATCAAAAACCCATCAACCCGCATCTTAAAAATATTTAGCAAGGTAGCCTCCACCACTTCAACGGGCAGAGAATTCCAGAGATTCACCACCCTTTGAGTGAAGAAGTTCCTCCTCAACTCCGTTCTAAACCGCACCCCCCTTTATCTTGAGGCTGTGCCCCCTAGTCCTACTGTCTTTTTTGAGCGGGAAGAGTCTCTCCACCTCTATCCTATCCATCCCATTCATCATCTTATACGTCTCAATGAGATCTCCCCTCATTCTTCTAAACTCTAACGAGTACAAGCCTAGTTTATTCAGCCTCTCCTCATAGCTCAACCCCCTCAACTCCGGTATCAGCCTAGTAAACCTCCTCTGCACTCCCTCCAGGGCCAAAATATCCTTGCGCAGGTGCGGCGCCCAAAACTGCACACAGTACTCCAGCTGCGGCCTCACCAATGCCCTATACAGCCGCAGCAAGACCTCCCTACTTTTATATTCAATCCCCCTCGCTATGAAGGCCAGCATCCCATTCGCCTTCCTGACCACCTGCTGCACCTGCAAGCTGGGTTTTTGCGACTCATGCACAAGGACCCTGAGGTCCCTCTGCACCGTCGCCTGCTGCAGTTTTTCGCCACGTAAGTAATAATCCTTCCTACCATTATTCCTACCAAAGTGGACCACCTCGCACTTGCCAACATTAAATTCCATTTGCCATTTCCTGGCCCATTCGCCCAGCCTATCTAGATCCTTCTGCAGACTCTCCACACCCTCCACACAATTTGCCGTTCCACCAATCTTGGTGTCATCAGCAAATTTCGACACCCTACACTCGGTTCCCTCCTCCAGATCATCTATATAAATGGTAAATAGCTGAGGCCCCAGCGCCGACGCCTGAGGCACTCCACTAGTCACTAGGACCATCAGAGGATACAGCAGGATATAGATCAGTTGGAGACTTGGGCGGAGAGATGGCAGATGGAGTTTAATCCGGACAAATGTGAGGTAATACATTTTGGAAGGTCTAATACAGATAGGAAATATACAGTAAATGGCAGAACCCTTAAGAGTATTGATAGGCAGAGGGATCTGGGTGTACAGGTACACAGGTCACTGAAAGTGGCAATGCAGGTGGAGAAGGTAGTCAAGAACGCATACGGCATGCTTGCCTTCATCGGCCGGGGTATTGAGTTTAAAAATTGGCAAGTCATGTTGCAGCTTTATAGAACCTTAGTGAGGCCACACTTGGAATATAGTGTTCAATTCTGGTCACCAAGCTACCAGAAGGATGTGGAGGCTTTGGAGAGGGTACAGAAAAGATTTACCAGGATGTTGCCTGGTATGGAGGGCATTAGCTATGAGGAGAGGTTGGAGAAACTTGGTTTGTTCTCACTGGAGCGACGGAGGTTGAGGGGAGACCTGGTAGAAGTCTACAAGATTATGAGGGGCATGGACAGAGTGGATAGTCAGAAGCTTTTTCCCAGGGTGGAAGAGTCAATTACTAAGGGGCACAGGTTTAAGATGTGAGGACAAAGTTTAAAGGAAACGTACAAGGTAGATTTTTTACACAGAGGGTGGTGGGTGCCTGGAATTTGTTGCCAGGGGAGGGAGTGGAAGCTGATACGGTAGTGACTTTCAAAAGGTGTCTTGACAACTACATGAGGGATACGGTCCCCGGAAGGGTAGGGGGTTTTAGTTCAGTTGGGCAGCATGGTTGGTGCAGGATTGGAGGGCTGAAGGGCCTGTTCCTGTGCTGGAATTTTCTTTGTTCTTTGTACAGTCGCTTCTCAGACAACAACTAATCACCCCAAGTTTCTTCAGCTCTTCTCTTCAGTACAGGTCTCTCATTCTGAGCTTTGACGTGGTGGCTCCATTATATTATCTCCAATATTTGAATACCTTCCTCGAGTATCAGTGACATGAACTGGTACAATACTCAAGCTGCGATCTGCCCAGAGGAAACGAGAGCGAGAGAGATGGGGATCCAGGGCTTAACTGGGAAGAAGATGAGCTTCGTAATTTCAATACCCAACTTTTAAATTGCAGGTTAATCTCCCGGACAAGTTGTGTTTTGATGTGTTCGATTTCTGTCGATGAGGGATATATCTATTTTGTATTCAATCCAGTTTGAAGATTCTGTGCACAATCAAACCCGTGATCTGTTTACTAATTTTTTAGGCTGTTAACTTGGGTCAGATCCTTTCTTATCTCACTGAACATTGCCTTCTTTCCTCCAGTATATTTGTTTTTGACTCACGAGTTTTATATTTAACCTAAATTGTGGTTGCTATTGCTGGAGCTACAGGATTGGATTACACAGAACTCCACAGTCCCTACACCACCACCCCCCCCCAACCCCCTGCACACATCCACATACCCCTTCTCCCCCTCACCCCCCCCCCTCCACCCCTGCTCACCCCCACATGGGTGAAGTACCAGCACCTCTTAAGCAGGGGGGGGGGGGCAGGCTACCTGACTCCTCCCTCCCCCTCCCTCCCTCTCCACTGGTTGGAGTCATATCTCACAGTTGTGGCAATTTGGTTGTCAAATATCTCGTTCCCATGGCGTTACCCCAATTTATGTGGGATGGGGGTGTGGCTGGTTAGGCCAGCATTTACTGTCCATCCTTTGATGGTGAACCACCTCCCTGAACTGCCCCATTAATCCGCTGGGTCACTGATGTGTTTAGTATTGAACAGCATTCACAACTCCTCAGACACTGAAGCAGTCCGTGCTGACCAGGAGTGCCTGGAAACACGGTTACAGGTAACATCCACGCCACACAAACTCCAGGCAATGGACATCCCCAACAGGAGTGTTTGGAACCAGCTGTCCTTGATGGGCAATGTCATTCCCACATGGAATACCATCGACCAGAAACACCTGGTAAATTCTCATTCCAATTCTTTCCGTGTTCCCAGCACACTCAGAGGAATGGAAAACAATATTAACTCACTCGGGGTTTTCACTACTCTCCCTAAAGTGATCCCAGTAGCAGATTGGTGCAAATCTTTGCTCGTCCGTAACAAGGCACACATCATCCTGAGGGTGGAGACTCCACAGACCGGGCATTGCCAGAAATCCTGTTGAGCCGATCCCTGGACACGGTGGGGTATATCAGGAATCTCAGATGGGGGAATCACGGGCAGACATCAGTGGAGACCGCATGAGGAAAGTGGCCAGTATCTCCGAGGAAAGGTCCGAATTTATAAAAAATATTGGCCCCTTTGTACAGAGAGTTAAGGAGGGTACACTGGGGTCAGATTGGGAGGGTTGTAACACCCAATCAGAGGGCAGGGGCTCCCTTTTTCTGGCCAATGGAACAGGCAATATTTCCTGGAAATATCATGAGCTGACATTAGAATCTGTGCAATATTTCCTGATTATTACTCAGGGAGAAGAGAAGAAAGAACAAAGAAAATTCCAGCACAGGAACAGGCCCTATGGCCCTCTAAGCCTGCACCAACCATGCTGCCCAACTGAACTAAAACTCCCTACCCTTCCAGGGACCATATCCCTCTATCCCCATCCTATTCACATAATTGTCCAGACGCCCCTTAAAAATCATTATCGTATCCACTTCCACTACTTCCCTTGGCAGTGAGTTCCAGGCACCCACCACCCTCTGTGTAAAAAACTTCCTCGTACATCTACACGAGAGAGACTCACGGTTGGTGTGTTCCCTCCCAGGTTCCAGGGTCCGTGATGTCTCAGATCGTGATTTCGGGATCCTTAAGGGGGAGGGGGACCAGCCCCAAGTTGTGGTCCACTTCAGCACCAAAGACAAAGGTAGGAAAAGGGATGGGGATGAAAGGCAGAAATTCAGGGAGTTAGAGAGGAGGCTTAGAGCTCGGACAGACAGAGTTAGTATCTCCGGTTTGTTACCAGTGCCACATGCCAGAGAGAAGAGGAATAGGGAGAGAGTAGTTGAACACGTGGTGACAGGGATGGTGCAGAAGGGAGGGATTCAGATACCTGGATAATGGGGGGTCATTCTGGGGTAGGGGGGACCCCTACAAAAGGGATGGCCTGCACCTGAACCAGAGGGGTACTAATATCCTGGCAGGGAAATTTGCCAATGCTCTTCGGGAGGGTTTAAACTGATTCAGCAGGGGGATGGGAACCTGAATTGTAGCTCCAGTGTACAGGAGGTTGAGAGTGGTAAAGTCATGAATAAGGTTTCAAGGTCGCAGGAGTGTATTGGCAGGCAGGAAGGTGGGTTGAAGTGTGTCTACTTCAACACCTGGAGCATCCGGAATAAGGATGTGTGGGTACCTGGAACTTCGATGTTGTGGCCATTTCAGAGACATGGATAGAGCAGGGACAGGAATGGTTGTTGCCGGTTCCGGGGTTCAGATGTTTCAGTCAGAGCAGAGAAGGTGGTAGAAGAGGGGGAGGCGTTGTCAGTATTACGGTGGCAGAAAGGATGTTTGATGTGGACCTGTTTACTGAGGTAGTATGGGCTGAGATTAGAAACAGGAAAGGAGAGGCCGCCCTGTTGGGCGTTTTTTATAGGCCTCCAAAAGTTCCAGAGATGTAGAGGAAAGGATTGCAAAGATGATCCTGGATAGGAGCGAAAGTAACAGGGTAGTTGTTATGGGGGACTTTAACTTTGCAAATATTGATTGGAAAAGCTATAGTTCAAGCACGTTAGAGGGGTCAGTTTTTGTCCAATGTGTGCAGGAAGGTTTCCTGACACAGTATGTAGATAGGCCAACAAGAGGTGAGGCTACATTGGATTTGGTACTGGGTAATGAACCAGACCAGGTGTTAGACTTGAAGGTAGGTGAGCACTTTGGTGATAGTGACCACAATTCGGTTACGTTTACCTTAGTGATGGAAAGGGATAGGTATATACTGAAGGGCAGAAGTTATAGCTGGGGGAAAGGTAATTATGAGGCTATTAGGTGAGATTTAGGATGCATAGGATGTGGAAGGAAACTGCAGGGGCTGGGCAGAATTGAAATATGGAGTTTGTTCAAGGAGCAGCTACTGCGAGTCCTTGATAAATATGTACCTGTCAGGCAGGGAGGAAGTGGTCGAGCGAGGGAACCGTGGTGTACTAAGGAAGTTGGATCTCTGGTGAAGAGGAAGAAGGAGGCTTATGTAAAGATGAGACGTGAAGGCTCAGTTAGGGCACTGGAGAGTTACAAATTAGCCAGGAAGGCGCTAAAGAGAAAGTTAAGAAGAGCTAGAAGAGGACATGAGAAGACTTTGGCAGGTAGGATCAAGAAGAACCCTAAAGCTTTCTATAGGTATGTCAGAAATAAAAGATTGGTTAGGGCAAGATTAGGGCTAGTCAGAGACAGCAGTGGGAAGTTGTGCGTGGAGCCTGAAGAGATAGGAAAGGCACTAAATGAATATTTTTCATCAGTATTTACACAGGAAAAAGACAATGTAGTCGAGGAGAATACTGCGATACAGGGTTGTAGATTAGACGGGATTGAGGTGCATAAGGAGGAGGTGTTAGCAATTCTTGAGAGTATGAAAATAGATAAGTCCCCTGGGCCGGATGGGATTTACCCTAGGATTCTCTGGGAGGCTAGGGAGGAGATTGCAGAGCCTTTGACTTTGATCTTCATGTCGTCATTGGCTACAGGTATAGTGCCGGAAGACTGGAGGATAGCAAATGTTGTCCCCTTGTTCAAGAAGGGGATTAGAGACCATCCTGGGAATTATAGACCAGTGAGCCTTACTACTGTTGTGGGCAAAGTTTTGGAAAGAATTATAAGGGATAGGATTTATAATCATCTAGAGGGAAATAAATTGATTAGGGATAGTCAACGCGGTTTTGTGAAGGGTAGGTCGTGCTTCACAAACCTTATCGAGTTCTTTGAGAAGGTGACCAAAGAGGTGTATGAGGTGTATATAGATTTCAGTAATGTGTTTGATAAGATTCCCCACAGTAAGCTATTGCAGAAGATACGGAGGCAAGGGACTGAGGGTGATTTTGGATCAGGAATTGGCTAGCTGATAGAAGACAGAGGGTGGTGGTTGATGGGAAATATTCAACCTGGAGTTCAGTTACAAGTGGTGTACATCAGGGATCTGTTTTGGGGCCACTGCTGTTCGTCATTTTTATAAATGACCTGGATGAGGGTGTAGAAGGATGGGTTAGTAAATTTGTAGATGACACCAAAGTCAGTGGAGTTGTGGACAGTGAGGATGGATGTTGCAGGTTACAGAGGGACATAGATAAGCTGCAGAGCTGGGCTGAGAGGTGGCAAATGGAGTTTAATGCAGAAAAGTGTGAAGTGATTCACTTTGGTAAGAGTAACAGGAATACAGAGTACTGGCTAATGGTAAGATACTTGGTAGTGTGGATGAGCAGAGAGATCTCAGTGTCCATGTGCATAGATCCCTGAAAGTTGGCACCCAGGTTGATAAGGTTGTTAAGAAGGCGTACGGTGTGTTAGCTTTTATTGGTAGAGGGATTGAATTTCGGAGCCGTGAGGTCATGTTGCAACTGTACAAAACTCTGGTGCGGCCGCTCTTGGAGTATTGTGTACAGTTCTGGTCGCCGCATTATAAGAAAGATGTGGAGGCGTTGGAAAGGGTGCAGAGGAGGTTTACCAGGATGTTGCCTGGTATGGTGGGAAGGTCTTATGAGGAAAGGCTGAGGGACTTGAGGTTATTTTCATTAGAGAGAAGAAGGTTGCGAGGTGACCTAATTGAGGCATACAAGATGATCAGAGGGTTAGATAGGGTGGACAGTGAGAGCCTTTTTCCTCGGATGGTGATGGTGAACACAAGGGGACATAGCTTTAAATTGAGGGGTGGTAATTATAGACTGATGTCAGAGGTAGGTTCTTTACTCAGAGGGTAGTAAGGGTGTGGAATGCCCTGCCTGCAGCAGTTGTGGACTTGCCAACTTTAAGGGTGTTCAAATGGTCTGTGGATAAATATATGGATGATATTGGGATAGTGTAGGTTAGATGGGCTTTAGATTGGTTTCACAGCTCGAGGGAACATCGAGGGCCGAAGGGTCTGAACTGCACTGGAACGTTCTATGCTCTATCTCCTTTCAACCTTATCCCTTGCCGAATGGAGTGAAGGGAAGAATGGATGGGAATGTGCTTTGGAAATTAGGAGGGAAATGGGGAGAATTCTATGGCATCGAGGAACTTCTCTCATTGGTCTCTTTTGGATGAGTTAGAACATAATAAGAACATAATAAGAAATAGGAGCAGGAGTAGGCCATCTAGCCCTTCGAGCCTGCCCCGCCATTCAATAAGATCATGGCTGATCTGTTGTGGCTCAGTTCCACTTTCCCGCCCTCTCCCCATAACCCTTAATCTTAGCAGCTGCCTGAGTCCACAGTGATAGCGTGGAAATTCTATCTGACCAATCAGAAATTAAACTAATTCACATTGAGCACTCTGTTCTCCATTCTGGAATGGTTAAAGGGAGAGGACTTTAAATCAGGGAGGTGTGACAATGAGTTCCTGCTGCTCATCAAGATCATCCAGCCGAGCTTGTTTCAATAATTCTCAGCAGCTGAACAGGGAACACGACATTCGGATTGCTGTAGACAATTAACAAACCATTGTCAACAGGCCAACCTTCACAGAGCTCAATATAAACCTTACACATTGATAATCAGAGCAGCAGACATATCTTAGATGGTTGTGTGGCTGGAGAAGGTTGTAGAGATTGGGGGAGGGTTGAGCTATGGAGAGATGTGGACAGTGTGACTGTGCCAACATTCCTCTTTATCAAAACCAAAACAGTTTAGTGCCCTTCCTCAGCTCTTTCTAACATAACCCTCACATTGACTGCATTCACCCCTAATGTGCTGAGAGAAAGCTTTTTAATTAACCCTTTTTTTTTGCTCATTTTCTTTAATGCTCCTTTGTGGGTCATTCTACTTTTCCTTCTTGTATTTCTGGAACGTATCCTTGTTTTCTGGATTACCCACCTGGTAAATACTTCATTCTACACTTTGAAATGGATCTTTCCATTCACCTGGAGGCTCCTTTACCATCAGATTATTGATAATTCCTCTTGAGTCAAAACTGGTCAGGTCTGGGATAGTCTGCTCCCTGATTGGTCTGGGAAGTTTTATTTGGGGAAATTTATGTGATTTGTGTCTTTGTCACCTGAAGGCAATTGAAATGCAGCCAGCCCTGTTCCCCAAACCCCCCCGGAACAGAAAGAAAGGTGCTTTTGGGTATGATTTTTAAATGATTTGGGTTTCCTACCTTGCAATCCAAAGGAGGTACTGGAAGTATTAAATCACATCAAGGTAGATAAATCCCTGGGACCTGATGAAGTGTATCCCAGGATATTGTGGGAGGCCAGGGAGGAAATTGCAGATCCCCTAGCCGAGATATTTGAATCATCGATAGTCACGGGTGAGGTGCCTGAAGATTGGAGAGCGGTAAATGTTGTGCCTTTGTTTAAAAAGGGCTGCAGGGAAAAGCCTGGGAACTACAGGCCAGTGAGCCTCACATCTGTGGTGGGTAAATTGTTGGAAGGTATTTTGAGAGACAGGATCTACAGGCATTTAGAGACACAAGGACTGATTAGGGACAGTCAGCACGGCTTTGTGAGTGGAAAATCATGTCTCACAAAGTTGATTGAGTTTTTTGAAGGGGTAACCAAGAAGGTAGATGAGGGCAGTGCAATTGATGTTGTCTACATGGACTTTAGCAAGGCCTTTGACAAGGTACCGCATGGTAGGTTGTTGCATAAAGTTAAATCTCACAGAATTCAGGGTGAGGTATCTAAATGGATACAAAATTGGCTTCTTGACAGAAGCCAGAGAGTGATTGTAGAGAGTTGTTTTTCAAACTGGAGGCCTGTGACCAGCGGTGTGCCTCAGGGATCAGTGCTGGGCCCACTGTTATTTATCATTTATATTAATGATTTGGATGAGAATATAGGAGGTATGGTTAATAAGTTTACAGATGACAGTAAGATTGGTGGCATAGTGGACAGTGAAGAAAGTTATCTCCAATTGTAACGGGATCTTGATCAATTGGGCCAGTGGGCTAACGAATGGCAGATGGAGTTTAATTTAGATAAATGCGAGGTGATGCATTTTGGTAGATTGAACCAGGGCAGGACTTACTCAGTTAATGGTAGGGCGTTGGGGAGAGTTATAGAACAAAGAGATCTAGGGGTACATGTTCATAGCTCCTTGAAAGTGGAGTCACAGGTGGACAGAGTGGTGAAGAAGGCATTCGGCATGCTTGGTTTCATCGATCAGAACATTGAATACAGGAGTTGGGACGTCTTGTTGAAGTTGGACAAGACATTGGTAAGGCCACACTTGGAATACTGTGTACAGTTCTGCTCACCCTATTATAGAAAGGATATTATTAAACTAGAAAGATTTACTGGGATGCCACCAGGAATTGATGGTTTAAGGTATAAGGAAAGGCTGGATAGACTGGGACCTTTTGGATCAGTTCTAGGACGGGGATGTCTATTCAAAAAGAACAGGGACCAATATTCTAGCACAGAGGTTGACGAGTGTGACATAGGAAGGTCTGAGCTAAATTGGAAGGGGAAGGAACACCAGCATAAAGAAGAATAGAGAAGGGAGCAGACTAGACTGGACTGAAAAAGGAATGTCAGTGCAGGGGCATGAGGTGAACTTTTTCCTATTGCACTGATGGTGACCTGCCCCCGGTGGATTCCCTGATGGCTGAGGGTGCAGGGCACGCTAAACCACACAGCTATTGACAGCACTAGAATATCGCATCACCAGTTAATGATGGAACACCTCTATCAGTGGTAAACATGTGGTCAGTTGGGGGGGGGTGCAGTCAGAACATCCCATCCATGGTGCTGATACATACAGGTGTACAAATGTAGTGAATAAGGATGGGAAGCTAGAAGCATAAATAACATGGGACAATGATAGAGCAACAATGATGGAAACCTGGCTTTAAATGGTGAAGATGCTTTAAA
This sequence comes from Carcharhinus amblyrhynchos, assembly GCF_965287045.1. Lineage (NCBI taxonomy): Eukaryota > Metazoa > Chordata > Chondrichthyes > Carcharhiniformes > Carcharhinidae > Carcharhinus > Carcharhinus amblyrhynchos. The sequence goes on from NW_027650889.1 coordinate 29,521, forward strand.
TCCAGCAAGTGCTGGTTGAAGATGGGGAAGGAAATAGGGAGTTGGGAGACATTACCATGCTTCCATTCAGCCCATCGGGTTTACTGACTGGGATCAGAGGGATTGAAATTTGGTTAGGATTGTGGGTACTCTGTCATTGAGAGTTTTTAAGGCTGATATTTGTTAATTTTTGATTTCTCAGAATATGAAGAGAACAGGCTGGAAAGTGGTACAGAGGTCAAAGGTTAGTTCTGACCTTGATGGGCTCCTATCACTGGTCAATCAGTTGACCGCTGCTCCTATTTGGTATGGGTTAATAACACAGCGTGACACAAAGAAAGTGATAAAGAGCTCAAAGGAAAAGAAATCACTCCACGTGGAGGAATAGGAGGAGACCGTTCAGCCCCTCGGGCCTGTTCTGCTATTCACTGAGATCATGGCTGATCTGTGGCCTAACTCCACATACTTGTCTTTGGCGAATCAATCCTGTTGCATTTTCCTCCAAATCATTTAAAAATATTACAAAAGAGGTGGTGATGGGAAAAGTAAGTAAAAGAGGTGAGAAGTGGAAAACATCACCAATCACTGACATCTTTCAATGACAGCAATGGGGCAGTGGCAGATGTGAAATTCTGGGCCTTTCTGTTGAATTCAGAAAGCTGTAAAGCTGCCTGGGGGAGACAGAGATATCCTTCTTCTTCGGGGTGTTTGGAGAGTTTCACTGGAGCAGTGTGGGAGGCTGGGGACAGGGAAATGAGAGGAGGACTGGGGTCGAGGATATAAATGAGAGACACTGGAGCTCAGAGTAATGAACAAAGAAAATTCCAGCACAGGAACAGGCCCTTTGGCCCTCCAAGCCTGCACTGACCACGCTGCTGGAATGAACTAAAACCCCCTACCCTTCCGGGGAACATATCCCTCTATTCCCATCCCATCCTATTTATTTATTTGTTAAAGCACCCCTTAAAAGTCACCACCATATCCGCTTCTACTCCCTCCCCCGGGCAACGAGTTCCAGGCACCCACCCCCCTCTGTATAAAAAATCTGCCTCGTACATCTCCTTTAAACCTTGTCCCTCACATCTTAAACCTGTGCCCCAGTAATTGACTCTTCCACCCTGGGAAAAAGCTTCTGACTATCCACTCTGTCTATGCCTCTCATAATCTTGTAGATTTCTATCAGGTCTCCCCTCAACCTCCGTCACTCCAGTGAGAACAAACCAAGTTTCTCCAACCTCTCCTCATAGCTAATGCCCTCCATACCAGGCAACATCCTGGTAAATCTTTTCTGTACCCTCTCCAAAACCTCCACATCCTTCTGGTAGTGTGGTGACCAGAATTGAACACCATATTCCAAGTGTGGCCTCACTAAGGTTCTATAAAGCTGCAACATGACTTGCCAGTTTTTAAACTCAATCCCCCGGGTGGTGAAGGAAGCATGCCGTATGCCTTCTTGATGCTTGTGGGTGGAGTGAAGGGGTTGAACGAGCTGCTGATCTACGCTGCGTGTCACCTTCTCTGTGACCAGGAAGGACAGACGGTTCGGCTGAAAGAAGGACAGTCAAATTGTTGATTGACATGGTTTGGGGGGCATGGGAAATCAGGAGGTAAAAAATAACAACTACTGCCTCTGTGGCATTTCTTTTCCATCCTTTCACAAAGGGTGTGTGTGTGTGTGTGTGTGTGTGTGTGTGTGTGTGTGTGTGTGTGTGTGTGTGTGTGTGTGTGTGTGTGTGTGTGTGTGTGTGTGTGTGTGTGTGTGTGTGTGAGACCAGGGGCCTGATTGGAGATCTAGAGGTGGAGAGACTCTTCCCCGCTCAGAAAGGACAGTAGGACTAGGGATAAAGATAAAGATAAAGGGGAGGCGGTTTAGAACGGAGTTGAGGAGGAACTTCTTCACTCAAAGGGTGGTGAATCTCTGGAATTCTCTGCCCATTGAAGTGGTGGAGGCTGCCTCGCTAAATATTTTTAAGAAGCGGGTTGATGGGTTTTTGATAAGAGAGGGAATTAAGGGTTATGGGGAGAGGGCGGGAAAGTGGAACTGAGCCACAACAGATCAGCCATGATCTTATTGAATGGTGGGGCAGGCTCGAAGGGCTAGATGGCCTACTCCTGCTCCTATTTCTTATGTTCTGTCACCTCCACCAGTGAGTGATCAGGCCTCCCCCCACCTCCAACCAGAGACACATCTTACCTGCCTCCCTCAACCCCACCCCAAGAATAATCTGGCCTCTCTCCCCTTCTTCCCCCAGACAATGATCTGGCCTCCTCTCCCACCCTCTCTCCCCACACCCGGAGAATGATCTGGCCTCTCTCCCTCCCCCCCCCCCCCCCCCCCCCACCCCCGGCACCCTACTCCCCAGCCCCCAGAGGTACACCTGACCTGCCTCATCCTCCCTCTTCACCCCCCCCTCCCCAGAGAATGATCAGGCCCGTCTCCCTCCTTCCCCCACCACCGATCCGAGTCAGGGAGCCGCTGGAAGCTCTGAACTCGCTTCTCCAGCAGTTGGAGCGCCCGATTCAGAGTTTTAATCAGCGTGTCCATTTCGGTGTGATTCCGGATTGGTGAACGTGGTGGTAAAGGGGGAATACGCTGATAAAGGTGGGCGGGCAGTTCATTAACATTGAATTTAAATTGAATTAATGGGACGAATCAGATCACAGTCATTCCCGGGCCTCGGTAAAGTGGCCATCCTCCCACAGGCCAAAGATGTGTGGGTTAGGTTGATTGGCCATGCTTAGAAATTGCCCCTTAGTGTCCAGGGATGTGTAGGTTAGAGGGATTAGTGGGTATAATATGTAGGGATATGGGGGTAGGGCCTGGGTGGGATTGTGTTCGGTGCAGACTTGATGGGCTGAAGGGCCTCTTTCTGCACTGTAGGGTTCTATGGCTCTTCTCAAGGGGCAACTTGAGCTGGCCAATAAATGCTGGTCCAGCCAGCAATGCTCATATCCTGTATGTTCACTTAAAATAATGTACCAGCAATTTATCACAGTATACCAGCAATATCCCAGCAGGATACCAGTGTACCAGTGCTGTGTACCACAGTGCACTGCAGGTACAGGGTAGCCAATCAGAAAATCAATCTGGGATAAGGCAATGGCTATTGGTTCAGGAACCTCAATCATAACAAATGTTAACAAAAACCCACCTCTCTGCCACTCTCACAGAACGATAAGGATGATTCAAATGACAATCATAAGGAAAATCCTCCCTTCCTATTGGTGTCGTTATTAGGGGCTTTCTCCACACACCTCTTGCTCTGTGAGGAGAACATTCCCTCAGTTTTTTGAGATTATGGATAATGTTGCCTGTTGTCTTCCAGTCCAGAACTCGGGTGGATGTGGCTGTTACTCAGGGGCATAACTATAAGGTTGATGGTGGGAGATATAGGAGGGATGTCCGAGGTAGATTCTTCACTTAGAGAGTGGTTGGGGTGTGGAATAGACTGCCTGCTGTGATAGTGGAATTGGACACTTTGGGAACTTTCAAGCGGTTATTGGATAGGCACATAGAACATAGAACATAGAACATTACAGCGCAGAACAGGCCCTTCGGCCCACGATGTTGCGCCGACCAGTTACAAAAACAATGACCCACTAGCCTATACCAATCCCTTTTCGTCCATAAACCTATCCAGAGATCTCTTAAACGCCCCCAAACTAGACGCATTTACAACTGCAGCAGGCAGGGCATTCCAATCCCTCACCACCCGCTGGGTAAAGAACCTACCCCTGACATCCGTCCTGTAGCTACCCCCCTTAATTTAAAGCCATGCCCCCTCGTGCTAGCTTTCTCCATCCGAGGAAAAAGGCTATCACTATCCACCCTATCTAAACCTCTAATCATCTTATATGTTTCAATAAGATCCCCTCTTAGCCGCCTTCTTTCCAACGAAAACAACCCTAAATCCCTCAGTCTCTCCTCATAGGACCTCCCCACCATACCAGGCACCATCCTAGTAAACCTCCTCTGCACCCTCTCCAACGCCTCCACATCCTTCTTGTATGCGGGGACCAGAACTGCACACAGTACTCCAAGTGCGGCCGCACTAGAGTAGTGTACAGTTGCAACATTACACTGCGACTCCTAAATTCAATCCCCCTACCAATAAACGCCAAGACACCGTACGCCTTCTTAACAACCTTATCTACTTGATTCCCAACTTTCAGGGATCTATGTACACACACACCTAGATCCCTCTGTTCATCCACACTATTCAAAGTCACATGGAGCACTCCAGAATGATAGGGAGTGGGATAGCTTGATCTTGGGTTTGGACATAGCTCGGCACAACATTGAGAGCCGAAGGGCCTGTACTGGGCTGTACTGTTCTATGTTTCTATGTTCTAACTGGCCGTTTACTCACAATTAATTTGATACTATTGCCAGCAGCTCAAGAGGCAATTAGGGATGGGCAATAAATGTTGGCCTAGCCAGCGATGCCCACAGCTCGTAAATGTGTAAAGAAAATCCCTTCCAACCTCACAACCGCTTTCACTGCTCAGTTGTTTGCTGCTTCTGAGGACACTGCAGTTGTAATCACATCGTAAAGGGGGTTAACCGAGGCCTGACTGCCTCAACTCTGCAATGAGAACGGGGAATGGTGATGGAATCCCCACTCAATTCAAAACCAGGACAGTTTTAATCTGCATGGGGTGAGGTATTGGAGATGCATAAACACAGCTAGCTTTCAAGAAATAAGTAAAATGCAAGCACATGGTTCTTCTGAAGCAGTTTAAAAAAAACCAGATGTTACTGAGAAGAAATATGAAAGGCTATATGAATGTGGCTTTAAGGCAGATTGGAATGTTGCTGTGGGAGGCCCAGTTTGGGAGTTGCTCTACCTTTAACCTAATTTCACAGATTTTTCCTGTGTGGGTTACCATTTCAAGGGGAAAAAAAAATCTTTGAGATGTTTTGATTTGTTCCTCTGGATTTAATCCAGGTTTATAATAACGGAATCAGAATGGTCTACAGTCCTGCTGGAATTAATAGTAAGTTCAGTGTCACTGTCTTCCAGAGTTGGAGTCAGATACAGACAATATAAGCTATTCACCCTAACCAGGTCATTTATCCTCTCTCTTAATAAATGTTCTTACATTATCCACCTCGTTCCACCCCTTTTCCCTTCAACAACTCAATGTGAGTAACTAGTGCCTGTGGAAATAAATCACAAGAGTTCATACTTAAAGCAGAGGAAATTGATAGAACTTGATTTCTTGATTAATTGAAGGATATGGAGCATTTAACATCCTATCCAGGGCTCCTAAATCAGGTAACACTGACCGATACAAGAAAGCCAGATACAATCTAAGGAGATCCATCAAAGACATGAAAAGACAGTACTGGACCAAGCTAGAGTCCCACGTTAGCCACACCAACCCCGCTGATTATAGCAAGGTCTGCAAGACATAACAGGCTACAAGATGAAGGTAAGAAAAGTCACCAGCTCCAACGCACCCCCCCGATGAACTCAATGCATTCTACGCCCGTTTTGAGCAAGACATCAGCAAGAGCATGCCCTCCTCCCTGGAAGCCCTGGATGAACCTGTATCTGGGGTCACCATTGCAGATAGCAGAGCAGCTTTCTCAAAGGTCAACTCACGGAAAGTGACTGGCCCGGATGGGGTCCACGGACAGGCACTCAGATCCTGCGCGGATCAGCTGGTGGGGCTATTCACAGACATCTTCAATCTTCAAGCTTTCTCAGAAGACTAAGGAAATTTGGCATGTCAGCTACGACTCCCACCAACTTTTACAGATGCACCATAGAAAGCATTCTTTCTGGTTGTATCACAGCTCGGTCTGGGCTCCTGCTCTGCCCAAGATCACAAGGAACTACAAAAGGTCATGAATGTAGCCCAAACTATCACGCAAACCAGCCTCCCATCCACTGACTCTGTCTACATTTCCCGCTGCCTTGGCAAAAGAGCCAGTATAATTACAGACCCCACACACCCCGGACATTCTCTCTTCCATCATCTTCATTGGGAAAAAGATACAAATGTCTGAGGTCACGTACCAACCAACTCAAGAACAGCTTCTTCCCTGCTGCTGTCAGACTTTTGAATGGACCTACCTTGCATTGAGTTGATCTTTCTCCACATCCAAACTATGACTACAATACTACACTTGTTTTCTTCTCTATGAACGGTATGCTTTATCTGTACAGCGCACAAGAAACAATACTTTTCCCTGTATGTTGATATATGCGACAATAATAAATCAAATCTATGCCCCTTCTGGTGTACGTACAGTGAGTGGGTGGTTGTTATCTCGACTGCCTCACTGATACCATTCCTCGTGGTCTCTCTGTCAGGTAACCAGTCATTTGTCCATCACTGTCCTCTCCTTTCTTGTCAGAGGTTCCACAATCATCCAGTTCATAACAGACTGATGCCTTTAATGTGCAGACCATCTGTTGGTGTTGCTGCAGGTTATTTTGTACAGCAACTAGCTCCCGTTAGCAAGCAGCAGAGTCTGCCTGTTCCTCCCGCACTACGCCAACCTTCACATCCTCCTTTCCCACTCTAATCTCTGACACAGCTGACTGAGGTCCTCATTTGACTTTTCCGAACTTTTCACCTGCCTCCACATTCCGGCTTTTCATATATTCCACCTCTCCTGCCAATTGGTGAATTCCTGTGGAATGTTTTTCCTGATCCTTCCTTCTCCCTTCACTCTCCTCTTGGAGCTGCCCCAGGACCTGCTCTGTAACTTTTCTCCATTCTTTCACGGGATGTGGGTATCGCTGCCAAGGCCAGCACTTATTGCCTATCCCTAATTGCCCCTTGGTGTGGAGATGCCAGCATTGGACTGGAGTGGGCCCAGTGTTGTGAGACTCATTGGGTCATTTCAGAGGGCAATT
>NW_027650890.1:0-36287 GCF_965287045.1 Carcharhinus amblyrhynchos
ACCCCGACACTCGTACCCCCAGATACCCCGACACTCGTACCCCCCCGATACCCCGACACTCGTACCCCCCGATACCCCGACACTCGTACCCCCCGATACCCCGACACTCGTACCCCCCGATACCCCGACACTCGTACCCCCCGATACCCCGACACTCGTACCCCCCGATACCCCGACACTCGTACCCCCCGATACCCCGACACTCGTACCCCCCGATACCCCGACACTCGTACCCCCCGATACCCCGACACTCGTACCCACAGATACCCCGACACTCGTACCCCCCGATACCCCGACACTCGTACCCCCCGATACCCCGACACTCGTACCCCCCGATACCCCGACACTCGTACCCCCCGATACCCCGACACTCGTACCCCCCGATACCCCGACACTCGTACCCCCCGATACCCCGACACTCGTACCCCCCGATACCCCGACACTCGTACCCCCCGATACCCCGACACTCGTACCCCCCGATACCCCGACACTCGTACCCCCCGATACCCCGACACTCGTACCCCCCGATACCCCGACACTCGTACCCCCCGATACCCCGACACTCGTACCCCCCGATACCCCGACACTCGTACCCCCCGATACCCCGACACTCGTACCCCCCGATACCCCGACACTCGTACCCCCCGATACCCCGACACTCGTACCCCCCAATACCCCGACACTCATACCCCCCAATACCCCGACACTCATACCCCCCAATACCCCGACACTCATACCCCCCAATACCCCGACACTCATACCCCCCAATACCCCCAGATACTCCACAATACCCCCAGACACCCCACTGATACACCGCTACCCCCAAATACCCTGACACTGATACCCCCCAATACCCCCAGATACCCCAACACTGATACCCCCCAATACCCCCAGATACCCCAACACTGATACCCCCCAATACCCCCAGATACGCCAACACTGATACCCCGCAACCCCCAAATACCCCGACCGATACCCCCAATACCCCCAGACACCGATACCCCCAGACACCCCGACACTGATACCCCCAGACACCCCGACACTGATACCCCCAGACACCCCGACACTGATACCCCCAGACACCCCGACACTGATACCCCCAGACACCCCGACACTGATACCCCCAGACACCCCGACACTGATACCCCCAGACACCCCGACACTGATACCCCCAGACACCCCGACACTGATACCCCCAGACACCCCGACACTGATACCCCCAGACACCCCGACACTGATACCCCCAGACACCCCGACACTGATACCCCCAGACACCCCGACACTGATACCCCCAGACACCCTGACACTGATACCCCCAGTCACCCCGACACTGATACCCCCAGACACCCAGACACCCCGACACAGGCACCCACCAATACCCCCAGACACCCCAGTGATACCCCCACTACCCCCAGACACCCCGACACTGATACCCCCGCTACCCTGACACTGATACCCACGCTACCCCGACACTGATACCCACGCTACCCCCAGACACCCCGACACTGATACCCCCGCTACCCCCAGACACCCCGACACTGATACCCCCGCTACCCCCAGACACCCCGACACTGATATCCCCGCTACCCCCAGATACCCCGACACTGATACCCCCGCCACCCCCAGACACCCCGACACTGGTACCCCTGCTACCCCCAGACACCCCAACACTGATACCCCCGCTACCCCCAGACACCCCGACACTGATACCCCCGCTACCCCCAGACACCCCGACACTGACACCCCCGCTACCCCCAGACACCCCGACACTGATACCCCCGCTACCCCCAGACACCCCGACACTGATACCCCCGCTACCCCCAGACACCCCGACACTGATATCCCCGCTACCCCCAGACACCCCGACACTGATACCCCCGCTACCCCCAGACACCCCGACACTGGTACCCCCGCTACCCCCAGACACCCCGACACTGATACCCCCGCTACCCCCAGACACCCCGACACTGATACCCCCGCTACCCCCAGACACCCCGACACTGATATCCCCGCTACCCCCAGACACCCCGACACTGATACCCCCGCTACCCCCAGACACCCCGACACTGATACCCCCGCTACCCCCAGACACCCCGACACTGATATCCCCGCTACCCCCAGACACCCCGACACTGATATCCCCGCTACCCCCAGACACCCCGACACTGATATCCCCGCTACCCCCAGACACCCCGACACTGATACCCCCGCTACCCCCAGACACCCCGACACTGATATCCCCGCTACCCCCAGACACCCCGACACTGATATCCCCGCTACCCCCAGACACCCCGACACTGGTACCCCCGCTACCCCCAGACACCCCGACACTGATACCCCCCGCTACCCACAGACACCCCGACACTGATACCTCCGCTACCCCCAGACACCCCGACACTGGTACCCCCCGCTACCCCCAGATACCCCGACACTGATACCCCCGCCACCCCCAGACACCCCGACACTGGTACCCCTGCTACCCCCAGACACCCCAACACTGATATCCCCGCTACCCCCAGACACCCCGACACTGATGCCCCCGCTACCCCCAGACACCCCGACACTGGTACCCCCGCTACCCCCAGACACCCTGACACTGGTACCCCCCGCTACCACCAGATACCCCGACACTGATACCCACGCTACCCCCAGACACCCCGACACTGATACCCCCGCTACCCCCAGACACCCCGACACTGATACCCCCGCTACCCACAGACACCCCGACACTGATATCCCCGCTACCCCCAGACACCCCGACACTGATACCCCCGCTACCCCCAGACACCCCGACACTGATACCCCCGCTACCCCCAGACACCCCGACACTGATACCCCCGCTACCCCCAGACACCCCGACACTGATATCCCCGCTACCCCCAGACACCCCGACACTGATACCTCCGCTACCCCCAGACACCCCGACACTGATACCCCCGCTACCCCCAGACACCCCGACACTGACACCCCCGCTACCCCCAGACACCCCGACACTGACACCCCCGCTACCCCCAGACACCCCGACACTGATATCCCCGCTACCCCCAGACACCCCGACACTGATACCCCCCGCTACCCCCAGATACCCCGACACTGATACCCCCGCCACCCCCAGACACCCCGACACTGGTACCCCTGCTACCCCCAGACACCCCGACACTGATATCCCCGCTACCCCCAGACACCCCGACACTGATACCCCCCGCTACCCCCAGATACCCCGACACTGATACCCCCGCTACCCCCAGACACCCCGACACTGATACCCCCGCTACCCCCAGACACCCCGACACTGATATCCCCGCTACCCCCAGACACCCCGACACTGATACCCCCCGCTACCCCCAGATACCCCGACACTGATACCCCCGCCACCCCCAGACACCCCGACACTGGTACCCCTGCTACCCCCAGACACCCCGACACTGGTACCCCTGCTACCCCCAGACACCCCGACACTGGTACCCCTGCTACCCCCAGATACCCCAGAACTGATACCCCCGCTACCCCCAGATACCCCGACACTGATACCCCCGCTACCCCCAGACACCCCGACACTGATACCCCCAGTACCCCCAATACCCCCAGATACCCCAGAACTGATACCCCTGCCACCCCCAGATACCCCAACACTGATACCACAGCCACCTCCACATACCCCGACACTGATACCCCCTTCCACCCCCAGACACCCCGACACTGATACCCCAGCTACCCCCAGACACCCCAGTACTGATACCCCAACACTGATACCCCCAATACACCCAGATACACCCCAATACCCCCAGATACCCTGACACTGATACCCCCTTCCACCCCCAGACACCCCGACACTGATACCCCAGCTACCCCCAGACACCCCAGTACTGATACCCCAACACTGATACCCCCAATACACCCCAATACCCCCAGATACCCCGACACTGATAACCCCAATACCCCCGCTACCCCCAGACACCCCGACACCGATACCCACAGATACCCCGACACTGATACCCCCAGACACCCCAGGACTGATTGATTGGGTAACAAATTGTCCCTATATTGGACCTCCCTGATCCTCGCACATTAGGCGTAGACTAAAATCATGAATAGGTCACTGAGACAATGGGACGGCGGCGCGGGCTCGTTGGGCCGAAGGGCCTGTTTCCCGTGCTGTGTTGTTCTTTGACTGATACCCCCGCTACCCCCAGATACTACGACACTGATACCCCCGCTACCCCCAGACACCCCAGGACTGATACCCCCGTGACCCCCAGATACCCCGACACATACCCTCCAATACCCCCAGACACCCTGACACTGATACCCCGCTACCCCCAGACACCCCAGTACTGATACCCCCACTACCCCCAGATACACCCCAATACCCCCAGATACCCCGACACTGATAACCCCAATACCCCCGCTACCCCCAGACACCCCAACACAGATACCCCGACACTGATATCCCCCGATACCCCCAGACACCCCGACACTGATACCCCCGCTACCTCCAGACACCTCGACACTGATACCCCCGCTATCCCCCAGGCACCCCAGGACTGATACCCCCGCTACCCCGACACTGATACCCCTGCTACCCCCAGATACCCCAGGACTGATAACCCCGCTACCCCCAGACACCCCGACACTGATATCTCCGCTACCCACAGACACCCCGACACTGATACCCCACTACCCCCAGATACACCCCAATACCCCCAGATACACCCCAATACCCTGACACTGACAACCCCAATACACCCGCTACCCACAGATACCCCGACACCCCCAATACCCTCAGATACCCCAGGACTGATACCCCCGCTACCCCCAGATACCCCAGGACTGATACCCTGCTACCCCCAGACACCCCAGTACTGATACCCCACACTGGTACCCCCCAATACACCCAGATACCCCGACACTGATAACCCCAATACCCCCGCTACCCCCAGATACCCCAGGACTGATACCCCCGCCACCCCCATATACCCCGACACTGATACCCCCAGATACACCCCAATACCCCCAGATACCCTGACACTGATATCCCCGCTACCCCCAGATACCCCGACACTGATACCCCCGCCACCCCCAGACACCCCAACACTGGTACCCCTGCTACCCCCAGAAACCCCAACACTGATACCCCCAGATACACCCCAATACCCCGACACTGATACCCCCACATTGATACCCCCTCTACCCTCAGATACACAATACCCCCAGATACCCCGACACTGATACCCCCGCTACCACCAGCCACCCCGACACTGATACCCCCGCTACCCCAACACTGATACCCCCCGCCACCCCCGGATACCCCCAGACACCCCGACACTGATACCCCCCGCCACCCCCAGATACCCCGACACTGATACCCCTGCTACCCCCAGATACCCTGACATACCCCCTCTACCCCGACACTGATACCCCCCAATACCTCCAGACACTCCAGGACTGATACCCCCACTACCCCCAGATACCCCGACACTGATACCCCCAGATACACCCCAATACCCCCAGATACCCTGATACTGATACCCCCGCCACCCCCATATACCCCGACACTGATACCCCCAGATACACCCCAATACCCCCAGATACCCTGACACTGATACCCCCGCCACCCCCAGATACCCCGACACATACCCCCCAATACCCCCAGACACCCCAGGACTGATACCCCCACTACCCCCAGACACCCTGCACTGATACCCCCGCTACCCCCAGACACCCCGACACTGATACCCCCAAAAACCCCGACACTGATACCCCCGCTACCCCCAGATACACAACAATACCCCCAGATACCCCGACACTGTCACCCCCGCTACCCCCAGTCACACCGACACTGATACTCCCGCTACCCCCAGATACCCCAACACTGATACCCCCAGATACACCCCAATACCCCCAGATGCACCCCAATACCCCGACACTGATATGCCCACATTGATACCCCCTTTACACCCAGATACACCACAATACCCCCAGATGCCCCGACACTGATGCCCCCGCCACCCCTAGATACCCCGACACTGATACCACCGCTACCCCCAGATACCCCGACACTGATACCCCCAAAAACCCCGACACTGATACCCCTGCTACCCCCAGATACCCCAACACTGATACCCCCAATACACCCCGATACCCCCAGATACACCCCAATACCCCAACATTGATACCCCCTCTACCCCGATACACCACAATACCCCCAGATACCCCGACACTGATACCCCCGCTACCCCCAGATACCCCAACTGATACCCCAGATACACCCCGATACCCCCAGATGCCCCGATACTGATACCCCCGCTACCCCCAGATACCCCAACTGATACCCCAGATACACCCCGATACCCCCAGATGCCCCGACACTGATGCCCCCGCCACCCCCAGACACCCCGACACTGATACCCCCGCTACCCCCAGACACCCCGACACTGATACCCCCGCTACCCCCAGACACCCCGACACTGATACCCCCGCTACCCCCAGACACCCCGACACTGATACCCCCGCTACCCCCAGACACCCCGACACTGATACCCCCGCTACCCCCAGACACCCCGACACTGATACCCCCGCTACCCCCAGACACCCCGACACTGATACCCCCGCTACCCCCAGACACCCCGACACTGATACCCCCGCTACCCCCAGACACCCCGACACTGACACCCCCGCTACCCCCAGACACCCCGACACTGATACCCCCGCTACCCCTAGACACCCCGACACTCATACCCCCGCTACCCCCAGACACCCCGACACTGATACCCCCGCTACCCCCAGACACTGACACCCCCGCTACCCCCAGACACCCCGACACTGACACCCCCGCTACCCCCAGTCACACCCCGACACTGATACCCCCGCTACCCCCAGACACCCCGACACTGATACCCCCGCTACCCCCAGACACCCCGACACTGGTACCCCCGCCACCCCCAGACACCCCGACACTGATACCCCCGCTACCCCTAGACACCCCGACACTCATACCCCCGCTACCCCCAGACACCCCGACACTGATACCCCCGCTACCCCCAGACACCCCGACACTGATACCCCCGCTACCCCCAGACACACCGACACTGATATCCCCGCTACCCCCAGACACCCCGACACTGATACCCCCGCTACCCCCAGACACCCCGACACTGATATCCCCGCTACCCCCAGTCACACCCCGACACTGATACCCCCGCCACCCCGACACTGATACCCCCGCTACCCCCAGACACACCGACACTGATATCCCCGCTACCCCCAGACACCCCGACACTGATACCCCCGCCACCCCCAGACACCCCGACACTGATACCCCCGCTACCCCCAGATACCCCGACACTGATACCCCCGCTACCCCCAGACACCCCGACACTGATATCCCCGCTACCCCCAGACACCCCGACACTGATATCCCCGCTACGCCCAGACACCCCGACACTGACACCCCCGCTACCCCCAGACACCCCGACACTGATACCCCCACTACCCCCAGACACCCCGACACTGATACCCCCGCCACCCCCAGACACCCCGACACTGATACCCCCGCTACCCCTAGACACCCCGACACTGATACCCCCGCTACCCCCAGACACCCCGACACTGACACCCCCGCTACCCCCAGACACACCCCGACACTGACACCCCCGCTACCCCTAGACACCCCGACACTGATACCCCCGCTACCCCCAGACACCCCGACACTGATACCCCCGCTACCCCCAGACACCCCGACACTGATATCCCCGCCACCCCCAGACACCCCGACACTGATACCCCCGCTACCCCCAGACACCCCGACACTGACACCCCCGCTACCCCCAGGCACCCCGACACTGATACCCCCGCTACCCCCAGACACCCCGACACTGATACCCCCGCTACCCCCAGACACACCCCGACACTGATATCCCCGCTACCCCCAGACACTCCGACACTGATACCCCCGCTACCCCCAGACACCCCGACACTGATACCCCCGCTACCCCCAGACACCCCGACACTGATACCCCCGCTACCCCCAGACACCCCGACACTGACACCCCCGATACCCCCAGACACCCCGACACTGACACCCCCGCTACCCCCAGACACCCCGACACTGACACCCCCGCTACCCCCAGACACTCCGACACTGATACCCCCGCTACCCCCAGTCACACCCCGACACTGATACCCCCGCTACCCCCAGACACCCCGACACTGACACCCCCGCTACCCCCAGACACACCCCGACACTGATATCCCCGCTACCCACTGATACACCCCAATAACCCCAGAACCCCCAACAGATATCCCCACTACCCCCAGATATACCCCAATACCACGACATTGATACCCCCACTAGCCCCAGGTGCACCCCAATACCCCCAGATGCCCCCGATACCTCGACACTGATATCCCCGCTACCCCCAGATATCCCAACACAGATACCCCCCAGATACCCCGACATACATACCCCCGATACCTGCAGATACCCCAACACTGATACCCCCCCCAGATACCCCGACATAGATACCCGACACCCCCAATACCCACAGAGACCCCGACACTGATCGCCCCCCACAGAGACCCCGACACTGATCGCCCCCCACAGAGACCCCGACACTGATCGCCCCCCACAGAGACCCCGACACGGATCGCCCCCCACAGAGACCCCGACACTGATCGCCCCCCACAGAGACCCCGACACTGATCGCCCCCCACAGAGACCCCGACACTGATCGCCCCCCACAGAGACCCCGACACTGATCGCCCCCCACAGAGACCCCGACACTGATCGCCCCCCACAGAGACCCCGACACTGATCGCCCCCCACAGAGACCCCGACACTGATCGCCCCCCACAGAGACCCCGACACTGATCGCCCCCCACAGAGACCCCGACACTGATCGCCCCCCACAGAGACCCCGACACTGATCGCCCCCCACAGAGACCCCGACACTGATCGCCCCCCACAGAGACCCCGACACTGATCGCCCCCCACAGAGACCCCGACACTGATCGCCCCCCACAGAGACCCCGACACTGATCGCCCCCCACAGAGACCCCGACACTGATCGCCCCCCACAGAGACCCCGACACTGATCGCCCCCCACAGAGACCCCGACACTGATCGCCCCCCACAGAGACCCCGACACTGATCGCCCCCCACAGAGACCCCGACACTGATCGCCCCCCACAGAGACCCCGACACTGATCGCCCCCCACAGAGACCCCGACACTGATCGCCCCCCACAGAGACCCCGACACTGATCGCCCCCCACAGAGACCCGACACTGATCGCCCCCCACAGAGACCCCGACACTGATCGCCCCCCACAGAGACCCCGACACTGATCGCCCCCCACAGAGACCCCGACACTGATCGCCCCCCACAGAGACCCCGACACTGATCGCCCCCCACAGAGACCCCGACACTGATCGTCCCCCACAGAGACCCCGACACTGATCGCCCCCCACAGAGACCCCGACACTGATCGCCCCCCACAGAGACCCCGACACTGATCGCCCCCCACAGAGACCCCGACACTGATCGCCCCCCACAGAGACCCCGACACTGATCGCCCCCCACAGAGACCCCGACACTGATCGCCCCCCACAGAGACCCCGACACTGATCGCCCCCCACAGAGACCCCGACACTGATCGCCCCCCACAGAGACCCCGACACTGATCGTCCCCCACAGAGACCCCGACACTGATCGTCCCCCACAGAGACCCCGACACTGATCGCCCCCCACAGAGACCCCGACACTGATCGCCCCCCACAGAGACCCCGACACTGATCGCCCCCCACAGAGACCCCGACACTGATCGCCCCCCACAGAGACCCCGACACTGATCGCCCCCCACAGAGACCCCGACACTGATCGTCCCCCACAGAGACCCCGACACTGATCGCTCCCCACAGAGACCCCGACACGGATCGCCCCCCACAGAGACCTCGACACTGATCGCCCCCCACAGAGACCCCGACACTGATCGCCCCCCACAGAGACCCCGACACTGATCGTCCCCCACAGAGACCTCGACACGGACAAATACACTCCCTGCCCCGACCCTCACACCCAGATACCCCCAGCAAATACACTCCCTAATACCGACCCTCACACCCAGATACCCCCAGCAAATACACTCCCTGCCCCGACCCTCACAGCCAGATACCCGCAGCAAATACACTCCCTGCCCCGACCCTCACACCCAGATACCCCCAGCAAATACACTCCCTGCCCCGACCCTCACACCCAGATACCCCCAGCAAATACACTCCCTAATACCGACCCTCACACCCAGATACCCCCAGCAAATACAATCCCTGCCCCGACCCTCACACCCAGATACCCCCAGCAAATACACTCCCTGCCCCGACCCTCACACCCAGATACCCCCAGCAAATACACTCCCTGCACTGACCCTCACACCCAGATACCCCCAGCAAATACACTCCCTGCCCCGACCCTCACACCCAGATACCCCCAGCAAATACACTCCCTAATACCGACCCTCACACCCAGATACCCCCAGCAAATACACTCCCTGCCCCGACCCTCACACCCAGATACCCCCAGCAAATACACTCCCTGCCCCGACCCTCACACCCAGATACCCCCAGCAAATACAATCCCTACCCCGACCCTCACACCCAGATACCCCCAGCAAATACACTCCCTGCCCTGACCCTCACACCCAGATACCCCCAGCAAATACACTCCCTGCCCCGACCCTCACACCCAGATACCCCCAGCAAATACACTCCCTAATACCGACCCTCACACCCAGATACCCCCAGCAAATACACTCCCTGCCCTGACCCTCACACCCAGATACCCCCAGCAAATACACTCCCTAATACCGACCCTCACACCCAGATACCCCCAGCAAATACACTCCCTAATACCGACCCTCACACCCAGATACCCCCAGCAAATACACTCCCTAATACCGACCCTCACACCCAGATACCCCCAGCAAATACAATCCCTAATACCGACCCTCACACCCAGATACCCCCAGCAAATACAATCCCTAATACCGACCCTCACACCCAGATACCCCCAGCAAATACACTCCCTAATACCGACCCTCACACCCAGATACCCCCAGCAAATACACTCCCTAATACCGACCCTCACACCCAGATACCCCCAGCAAATACACTCCCTAATACCGACCCTCACACCCAGATACCCCCAGCAAATACACTCCCTAATACCGACCCTCACACCCAGATACCCCCAGCAAATACACTCCCTGCCCCGACCCTCACACCCAGATACCCCCAGCAAATACACTCCCTGCCCTGACCCTCACACCCAGATACCCCCAGCAAATACACTCCCTAATACCGACCCTCACACCCAGATACCCCCAGCAAATACACTCCCTGCCCTGACCCTCACACCCAGATACCCCCAGCAAATACACTCCCTGCCCCGACCCTCACACCCAGATACCCCCAGCAAATACACTCCCTAATACCGACCCTCACACCCAGATACCCCCAGCAAATACACTCCCTAATACCGACCCTCACACCCAGATACCCCCAGCAAATACACTCCCTGCCCTGACCCTCACACCCAGATACCCCCAGCAAATACACTCCCTAATACCGACCCTCACACCCAGATACCCCCAGCAAATACACTCCCTGCCCTGACCCTCACACCCAGATACCCCCAGCAAATACACTCCCTAATACCGACCCTCACACCCAGATACCCCCAGCAAATACACTCCCTGCCCCGACCCTCACACCCAGATACCCCCAGCAAATACACTCCCTGCCCCGACCCTCACACCCAGATACCCCCAGCAAATACACTCCCTGCCCCGACCCTCACACCCAGATACCCCCAGCAAATACACTCCCTGCCCCGACCCTCACACCCAGATACCCCCAGCAAATACACTCCCTGCCCTGACCCTCACACCCAGATACCCCCAGCAAATACACTCCCTGCCCCGACCCTCACACCCAGATACCCCCAGCAAATACACTCCCTAATACCGACCCTCACACCCAGATACCCCCAGCAAATACACTCCCTGCCCTGACCCTCACACCCAGATACCCCCAGCAAATACACTCCCTGCCCCGACCCTCACACCCAGATACCCCCAGCAAATACACTCCCTAATACCGACCCTCACACCCAGATACCCCCAGCAAATACACTCCCTGCACTGACCCTCACACCCAGATACCCCCAGCAAATACACTCCCTGCCCCGACCCTCACACCCAGATACCCCCAGCAAATACACTCCCTGCCCTGACCCTCACACCCAGATACCCCCAGCAAATACACTCCCTGCCCTGACCCTCACACCCAGATACCCCCAGCAAATACACTCCCTGCCCCGACCCTCACACCCAGATACCCCCAGCAAATACACTCCCTGCCCCGACCCTCACACCCAGATACCCCCAGCAAATACACTCCCTAATACCGACCCTCACACCCAGATACCCCCAGCAAATACACTCCCTAATACCGACCCTCACACCCAGATACCCCCAGCAAATACACTCCCTAATACCGACCCTCACACCCAGATACCCCCAGCAAATACACTCCCTAATCCTGACCCTCACACCCAGATACCCCCAGCAAATACACTCCCTGCCCCGACCCTCACACCCAGATACCCCCAGCAAATACACTCCCTAATACCGACCCTCACACCCAGATACCCCCAGCAAATACACTCCCTGCCCTGACCCTCACACCCAGATACCCCCAGCAAATACACTCCCTGCCCCGACCCTCACACCCAGATACCCCCAGCAAATACACTCCCTAATCCTGACCCTCACACCCAGATACCCCCAGCAAATACACTCCCTGCCCCGACCCTCACACCCAGATACCCCCAGCAAATACACTCCCTAATACCGACCCTCACACCCAGATACCCCCAGCAAATACAATCCCTAATACCGACCCTCACACCCAGATACCCCCAGCAAATACACTCCCTAATACCGACCCTCACACCCAGATACCCCCAGCAAATACACTCCCTGCCCCGACCCTCACACCCAGATACCCCCAGCAAATACACTCCCTAATCCTGACCCTCACACCCAGATACCCCCAGCAAATACACTCCCTAATACCGACCCTCACACCCAGATACCCCCAGCAAATACACTCCCTGCCCTGACCCTCACACCCAGATACCCCCAGCAAATACACTCCCTGCCCCGACCCTCACACCCAGATACCCCCAGCAAATACACTCCCTAATCCTGACCCTCACACCCAGATACCCCTAGCAAATACACTCCCTAATACCGACCCTCACACCCAGATACCCCCAGCAAATACACTCCCTAATACCGACCCTCACACCCAGATACCCCCAGCAAATACACTCCCTGCCCCGACCCTCACACCCAGATACCCCCAGCAAATACACTCCCTAATACCGACCCTCACACCCAGATACCCCCAGCAAATACAATCCCTACCCCGACCCTCACACCCAGATACCCCCAGCAAATACACTCCCTGCCCCGACCCTCACACCCAGATACCCCCAGCAAATACACTCCCTGCCCCGACCCTCACACCCAGATACCCCCAGCAAATACAATCCCTACCCCGACCCTCACACCCAGATACCCCCAGCAAATACACTCCCTAATACCGACCCTCACACCCAGATACCCCCAGCAAATACACTTCCTAATCCTGACCCTCACACCCAGATACCCCCAGCAAATACACTCCCTGCCCCGACCCTCACACCCAGATACCCCCAGCAAATACACTCCCTGCCCCGACCCTCACACCCAGATACCCCCAGCAAATACACTCCCTAATCCTGACCCTCACACCCAGATACCCCCAGCAAATACACTCCCTAATACCGACCCTCACACCCAGATACCCCCAGCAAATACACTCCCTGCCCCGACCCTCACACCCAGATACCCCCAGCAAATACACTCCCTAATACCGACCCTCACACCCAGATACCCCCAGCAAATACACTCCCTGCCCTGACCCTCACACCCAGATACCCCCAGCAAATACACTCCCTAATCCTGACCCTCACACCCAGATACCCCCAGCAAATACACTCCCTGCCCTGACCCTCACACCCAGATACCCCTAGCAAATACACTCCCTAATACCGACCCTCACACCCAGATACCCCCAGCAAATACACTCCCTGCCCCGACCCTCACACCCAGATACCCCCAGCAAATACACTCCCTGCCCCGACCCTCACACCCAGATACCCCCAGCAAATACACTCCCTAATACCGACCCTCACACCCAGATACCCCCAGCAAATACACTCCCTGCCCCGACCCTCACACCCAGATACCCCCAGCAAATACACTCCCTAATACCGACCCTCACACCCAGATACCCCCAGCAAATACACTCCCTAATACCGACCCTCACACCCAGATACCCCCAGCAAATACACTCCCTAATCCTGACCCTCACACCCAGATACCCCCAGCAAATACACTCCCTAATACCGACCCTCACACCCAGATACCCCCAGCAAATACACTCCCTGCCCCGACCCTCACACCCAGATACCCCCAGCAAATACACTCCCTGCCCCGACCCTCACACCCAGATACCCCCAGCAAATACACTCCCTAATACCGACCCTCACACCCAGATACCCCCAGCAAATACACTCCCTGCCCCGACCCTCACACCCAGATACCCCCAGCAAATACACTCCCTGCCCTGACCCTCACACCCAGATACCCCCAGCAAATACACTCCCTAATACCGACCCTCACACCCAGATACCCCCAGCAAATACACTCCCTGCCCCGACCCTCACACCCAGATACCCCCAGCAAATACAATCCCTAATACCGACCCTCACACCCAGATACCCCCAGCAAATACACTCCCTGCCCTGACCCTCACACCCAGATACCCCCAGCAAATACACTCCCTAATACCGACCCTCACACCCAGATACCCCCAGCAAATACACTCCCTGCCCCGACCCTCACACCCAGATACCCCCAGCAAATACACTCCCTGCCCCGACCCTCACACCCAGATACCCCCAGCAAATACAATCCCTAATACCGACCCTCACACCCAGATACCCCCAGCAAATACACTCCCTAATACCGACCCTCACACCCAGATACCCCCAGCAAATACACTCCCTAATACCGACCCTCACACCCAGATACCCCCAGCAAATACACTCCCTGCCCCGACCCTCACACCCAGATACCCCCAGCAAATACACTCCCTGCCCCGACCCTCACACCCAGATACCCCCAGCAAATACACTCCCTGCCCCGACCCTCACACCCAGATACCCCCAGCAAATACACTCCCTGCCCCGACCCTCACACCCAGATACCCCCAGCAAATACACTCCCTGCCCCGACCCTCACACCCAGATACCCCCAGCAAATACACTCCCTAATCCTGACCCTCACACCCAGATACCCCCAGCAAATACAATCCCTAATACCGACCCTCACACCCAGATACCCCCAGCAAATACACTCCCTGCCCCGACCCTCACACCCAGATACCCCCAGCAAATACACTCCCTGCCCCGACCCTCACACCCAGATACCCCCAGCAAATACACTCCCTGCCCCGACCCTCACACCCAGATACCCCCAGCAAATACACTCCCTGCCCCGACCCTCACACCCAGATACCCCCAGCAAATACACTCCCTAATACCGACCCTCACACCCAGATACCCCCAGCAAATACACTCCCTGCCCTGACCCTCACACCCAGATACCCCCAGCAAATACAATCCCTAATACCGACCCTCACACCCAGATACCCCCAGCAAATACACTCCCTAATACCGACCCTCACACCCAGATACCCCCAGCAAATACACTCCCTAATACCGACCCTCACACTCTGCAGCTGGCGGACCCGCCCCCCCACCCCCTTACCACCCCAGAACCCCACTCACAGCCACTGGAGACACACTCCCCGCTGTTTGTGCGGAGCAGCGAGCACACCCACTCCCAGCCACACATTCCTGGGAACTGAGACTCACCATCCAGGCAGGTGAGCAGCTGAGCGACAATCCGACGTTCCATGTCCTTGGATGCAACTTCCCGTTTGGGAGAAATGGCGTCGATCTCATCAATAAAGATGATGCAGGGAGCCTGGAGCTAAGAACAAAACCCGGCGTCAACTCAAAACATAGCAGGAATGGAGAATGGACGGGCTTGGGATCCAGTTACAGACCTGCCCCCTGGCTACAGGGCTGCCGCCCACCTGGTCTCTGCCCCACACCCACCATTCTGCCCGGCGCCCACCTGGTCTCTGCCCCCTGCCCGGATACTGCGTCACCACTCTGTGCCCATCCCACTGTCCAGCAAGGAGAGGAAGCCAGAGAGAGATCCAAATGGCTGGCAGGCAGAGCGGGGAGGCAGGGTGCGGAGGGGAAGGTGGGACAAGTGGAATCTGTAATCCAATCAAAAATACTCACCACCGCCTCTTCAAACAAGTCTCGGAGTTTCTGCTCAGACTCCCCGGAGACACCGGATACAATCTCTGTGGCAGTAACTTTCAACATGGGAAGATCCAACTCCTGCAGGAGATTGGTGAATGTCAGGGTTAGAGTGGGTGGCACACAATCCACCATCATCAGTACAGAGCAGCAACCCAACCAGACAGCAACTCAGTATCAGATAAACCCTTCCACACTGCAGTCCCATGGGACGTCCTGTATCTCCTCCTGTGCACCACCCCCCACAGCAAGCCCTGTCCCCCTGTAGGGTGGAATGTTCCATATCTTGTCAGGGAAAGGATTGGACCTCTCAGGGACAAAGGAGGGGAATTATGCTTAGAGCCCAAGGAAGTATGTGAGATCCTAAACAAATACTTTGCATCAGTATTCACGAAGGAGAGAGACATGTTAACTGGGAGTGTCTCAGAGCAAGGCGTTGACCCGTTAGAAAAAATCTCCATTACAAGGGAGGAAGTGTTAGGTTTTTTAGAGAACATTAAAACTGACAAATCCCCAGGGCTGATGGCATCTATCCTAGACTGTTCAAGGAGACAAGAGATGAAATTGCTAGGCCTCTAACAGAAATCTTTGTCTCTCATTGGACACAGGGGAGGTCCCAGAGGATTGGAGGATAGCAAATGCGGTCCCGTTATTTAAGATTGGTGGCAAGGATAACCCGGGCATTTATAGGCCGGTGAGCTTGACGTCCGTGTTGGGGAAATTGTTAGAGAAGATTCTTACAGATAGGATATATGCATATTTAAAACTAAATAATCTCATTAGCAATAGACAGCGTGGTTTTGTACAAGGGAGGTCATGCCTCACAAATTTGATTGAGTTTTTTTGAGGAGGTGACAGAAACGATTTAATGAGGGAAGGGCTGTAGATGTCGTCTATATGGATTTTAGTAAAGCATTTGACAAAGTCCCTCATGGCAGGCTGGTGCAAAAGCTTAAATCTCACGGGATAAAAGGTGAGCTAGCTAAATGGGTGGAGAACTGGCTTGGCCATAGAAGACAGAGGGTAGCAGTGGAGGGGTCTCTTTCCGGTTGGAGGTCTGTGACCGGTGGTGTTCCGCAGGGCTGTGTACTGGGACCTCTGCTGTTTGTGATATATATAAATTATCTTGAAGAAGATGTAGCTGTTATGATCAGTAAGTTTGCAGACGACACAAAGATTGCTGGTTGTGGATAGTGATGAACGTTGTCAGAGAATACAGCAGGATGTAGGCTGGAAAATTGGGCAGAGAAATGGCAGATGGAATTTAATCCAGATAAAGGTGAAGTGATGCATTTTGGTAGATCTAATGTAGAGGGGAGCTATACAGTGAATGGCAGAACCATCAGGAATATAGACACAGAGGGACCTGGGTGTGCATAAGAACATAAGAACATAAGAAATAGGAGCAGAAGTAGGCCATCCAGCCCTTCGAGCCTGTCCCGCCATTCAATAAGATCATGGCTGATCTGTCATGGCTCAGTTCCACATTCCCGCCCTCTCCCCATAACCCTTAATCCCCTCTCTTATCAAAAACCCATCAACCCGGGTGTTAAAAATATTTAGCGAGGCAGCCTCCACCACTTCAACGGGCAGAGAATTCCAGAGATTCACCACCCTTTGAGTGAAGAAGTTCCTCCTCAACTCCGTTCTAAACCGCCTCCCCTTTATCTTGAGGCTGTGCCCCCTAGTCCTACTGTCCTTTCTGAGCGGGAAGAGCCTCTCCACCTCTATCCTATCCATCCCATTCATCATCTTATACGTCTCAATGAGATCTCCCCTCATTCTTCTAAACTCTAACAAGTACAAGCCTAGTTTATTCAGCCTCTCCTCATAGCTCAACCCCCTCAACTCCGGTATCAACCTAGTAAACCTCCTCTGCGCTCCCTCCAAGGCCAAAATATCCTTGCGTAAGTACGGCGACCAAAACTGCATACAGTACTCCAGCTGCGGCCTCATAATGCCCTATACAGCCGCAGCAAGACCTCCCTACTTTTATATTCAATCCCCCTCGCTATGAAGGCCAGCATCCCATTCGCCTTCCTGACCACCTGCTGCACCTGCAAGCTGGGTTTTTGCGACTCATGCACAAGGACCCCGAGGTCCCTCTGCACCGTCGCCTGCTGCAGTTTTTTGCCACGTAAGTAATAGTCCTTCCTACCATTCTTCCTACCAAAGTGGACCACCTCACACTTGCCAACATTAAATTCCATTTGCCATTTCCTGGCCCATTCGCCCAGCCTATCTAGATCCTTCTGCAGACTCTCCACACCCTCCGCACAATTTGCCGTTCCACCAATCTTGGTGTCATCAGCAAATTTCGACACCATACACTCGGTTCCCTCCTCCAGATCATATATATATATAAATGGTAAATAGCTGAGGCCCCAGCACCGACCCCTGGGGCACTCCACTAGTCACCATCCGCCAATCCGAATAACACCCATTAACCCCGACTCTCTGCCTCCTATTTGACAACCAATCCTCTATCCACGCTAACACCCTACCCCCAACTCCATGCCCCCTGACCTTCTGCAGTAACCTCTTGTGAGGCACCTTGTCAAACGCCTTCTGAAAATCAAGGAAGACCACATCCACCGGCTCTCCTCTATCCACCGCCCTAGACACATCCTCATAGAACTCCAATAAATTTGTCAGACACGACTTCCCCTTAACGAAACCGTGCTGCGTCTGCTCTATCAAGCAATTCCCCTCAAGATGCCTCGCTATTTCCTCCTTGATGACAGATTCTAACATTTTACCTACAACAGACGTTAAACTAATCGGCCTATAATTCCCTGCCATTTGCCTGGCACCCTTCGTAAACCACGGCGTAACATTAGCCGCTTTCCAATCTTCTGGCACTTCCCCAGAATCCAGCGACATTTGGAAAATAACCACCAAGGCATCCACTATCACCTCCGCCATTTCTTTCAGAACCCTCGGATGCATTCCATCTGGTCCTGGGGACTTGTCCACAATCAGTCCCTCCAGTCTGTCGAGCACCGCCTCTCTAGTAACAATAATGTCATTGAGACCCTCCAGTCCTACCACCTTTCCATCTCTAACACCCGGCAAATTATTCACGTCTTCCTCTGTGAAGACCGAAACAAAAAAGTTATTCAAGACCTTAGCCATATCCCCATCCCCTACCACTAGGTCCCCCTTCTCATCCTCTAAGGGTCCAACGTTCACCCTAGCCAGCCTCTTCCTTTTTATATATTTATAAAAACTCTTGCTATCCTTTTTTATATTAAGCGCTAGCCCAGCTTCATAGTTTCTCCTACCCTTCTTTATCAACTTCTTTGTCAATCTTTGTTGACATTTAAACCTCTCCCAATCCTCTTCTCGCCCACTACTCTTAGCTACTCTAAACGCCTCCGCTTTTAATTTAACACTTTCCTTCACCTCCTTCGTTATCCACTGCTTATTACCTCTCCTCCTACGGTCCTTTTTAACCATCGGAATAAATTTCTGCTGAGCACCAAGAAAGATCTCCTTAAAGATCCTCCACTGCTCCTCAGCAGACCTACCTTCCAACGCGCTCCCCCAGTCCACATTCGCCAATTCTTCTCTCATCCTACCGTACTCCCCTCTATTCAAACAAAGGACGCGCATCCGGGAACCCACTTTCTCCTCCTCCATCTGCACCAGAAACTCCACCATACAATGATCACTCTCCCCAAGAGGATCCTTCACCACAAGGTCCCTAATTCTACCCGCCTCATTACACAACACCAGATCCAAGATAGCTCGCTCCCTCGTCGGCTCCAACACACACTGTTCAAGGAAACTATCCCGGCAGCATTCCAAGAACTCCTCCTCGAGCCCACCGCGTCCAACATGGGTCGCCCAATCAATATGTAGATTGAAATCCCCTATAATTATTGCCGTTCCATTCCTGCACGCCGCACTTATTTGCACGTTAACAGCCCGCCCCACCTCCAGATCATTATTCGGGGGCCTATAGACGACACCCACCAGCGTCTTCCTCCCTTTGCTGTTCCTAATCTCCACCCACAATGATTCCACTTTCTGCTCTTTGGTTCCTATATCATCCCTTACTACCACCCTGATGCTATCCCTAATCAGCAGAGCTATGCCCCCCTTTTACCTCTCGCCTATCCTTCCTAAACACTTGATACCCCTGGACATTCAGCTCCCAGTCCCTGTCACCTTGCAATCACGTCTCTGTAATGGCCACCAGATCATATCCATTTGTGCTGATCCGCGCCACCAGCTCATCCACTTTATTCCGAATGCTTCGTGCATTCAGACAAAGTGCCTTCATCCCAGCCTTCACCTGGACCCTATTTGCCAGAACGCCACCAACCATACTCACGCCCCCTACTCCCTTTATTATTGGGACATCCTCGGCCTCCTCCCTTACCTGTACCGTCTCCTTAACTTTAGCCCCCGTAATGTCACCTACCCTCGCACCCTCCCCCCCCAATTAGTTTAAAGTTCTGTCTACAGTCCTATTTACACGATTCGCCAGGACTCTGGTCCCAGCACGGTTCAGACCAACCCCATCCCACCTGAACAAGTCCCACCTACCCAATACTGGTGCCAATGCCCCATAAATTCAAACCCATTCCTCCCACACCAATCCTGAGCCACCCATTCACTTCCTTAATCTTATCAACCTTACGCCCGTCTGCACTCGGTTCAGGCAGTAGCCCAGAGATGACCACCTTGTCGGTTCTACTTTTTTAATTCCATTCCCAGCTTTTC
This sequence comes from Carcharhinus amblyrhynchos, assembly GCF_965287045.1. NCBI lineage: Eukaryota > Metazoa > Chordata > Chondrichthyes > Carcharhiniformes > Carcharhinidae > Carcharhinus > Carcharhinus amblyrhynchos. The sequence goes on from NW_027650890.1 coordinate 21,232, forward strand.
ATACTCCCTCCCCAGATCCTCAGTTCACATTTTGCCTACGTCATTGGCACCCACATGTACCACAACAACTGATCTGTGCAAATCCACAGATCCTTGAAGATGGCAGCACAGGTGGTGAAGGCATACAGCACACTTGCCTTTATTGGACGGGGCATTGAGTATAAAAGTTGGCGTCTGATGTTGTAGCTGTATAGAACGTTGGTTAGGCCACATTTGGAATACTGCGTCCAGTTCTGGTTGCCACACTACCAAAAGGACATGGAGGCTTTGGAGAGAGTACAGAAAAGATTTACCAGGATGTTTCCTGGTGTGGAGGGTCTTAGCTATGAGGAGAGATTGGGTAAACTGGGGTTGTTCTCCCTGAAAAGACGGAAGATGAGGGATGACCTAATAGAGGTGTATAAAATTACGAAGGGCATAGATAGAGTGAACAGTGGGAAGCTTTTTCCCAGGTCGGAGGTGACGAACACGAGGGGTCACAAGTTCAAGGTGAGGGGGGCAAGGTTTAACACAGATATCAGGAGAACGTATTTTACACAGAGGGTGGTGGGGGTCTGGAATGAACTGCCAAGCAAGGTGGTTGAGGCGGACACGCTGGGATTGTTTAAGACTTATCTGGATAGCCACGTGAACAGACTGGGAATAGAGGGATACAAACAAATGGTCTAGTTGGGCGCATGATCAGTGCAGGCTTGGAGGGCTGAAGGGCCTGTTCCCTGTGCTGTACTGTTCTTTGTTCTCTTCCTGCCCCCTCCAGCTTGCCATTCCCTACGCAGAACTGCCCATACACAGTCCCACACCCACACCCAGGGTAACAGCTCCCAGTGCAAATGGCTTCATTTCTGCCTCTTACCCCAACAATGGCCTGAGCCAACAGTGTCTTCCCACAGCCTGGGGGTCCATGTAAGAGGAATCCTCGTGGTGGTACCACACCCAGCTGCTGGTACACCTCAGGGTGTCGCATGTGAAGCAGCAACTGGCAAACTGCCTGGAAAACAAAGAAGAAAACAGCATGAGCTCACCATGTTCCTCCCACATCTCCTGACTTCATGCTCCTGAGGGACTCCCTCTCAGCCCTGTGGCTCTCTCCTGACTGATCAATGGGTCACAACCCTCAGCAGCCTCCTCTCTCCGCCCGTTCCTCAATCGTCACCCCTCCCCACCATCCCCTCCACCTGACATCCTCAGGATCAGGATCCTGTAAACATACAGTATTCACACAGCCCCACGGGGAGAGGGGGGGCCATCCAGCTGCCGGGGCCCCACGGGGAGGGGGGGGGGCCATCCAGCTGCCGGGGCCCCACGGGGAGGGGGGGCGCCATCCGGCTGCCTGGGCCCCACGGGGAGGGGGGGCCATCCAGCTGCCTGAGCCCCACGGGGAGGGGGGGGGGGGGGGGCCATCCAGCTGCCTGAGCCCCACGGGGAGGGGGGGGGGCCATCCAGCTGCCGGGGCCCCACGGGGAGGGGGGGGGCCATCCAGCTGCCGGGGCCCCACGGGGAGGGGGGGGGGGCCATCCAGCTGCCGGGGCCCCACGGGGAGGGGGGGGGGGCCATCCAGCTGCCTGGGCCCCACGGGGAGGGGGGGGGCCATCCAGCTGCCGGGGCCCCACGGGGAGGGGGGGGCCATCCAGCTGCCTGGGCCCCACGGGGAGGGGGGGCCATCCAGCTGCCTGGGCCCCACGGGGAGGGGGGGGGCCATCCGGCTGCCTGGGCCCCACGGGGAGGGGGGGGGGCCATCCAGCTGCCTGGGCCCCACGGGGAGGGGGGGGGCCATCCAGCTGCCTGGGCCCCACGGGGAGGGGGGGGGCCATCCGGCTGCCTGGGCCCCACGGGGAGGGGGGGGCCATCCAGCTGCCTGGGCCCCACAGGGAGGGGGGGGCCATCCGGCTGCCTGGGCCCCACGGGGAGGGGGGGCGCCATCCAGCTGCCTGGGCCCCACGGGGAGGGGGGGGGCCATCCGGCTGCCGGGGCCCCACGGGGAGGGGGGGGGGGCCATCCAGCTGCCTGGGCCCCACGGGGAGGGGGGGGGCCATCCGGCTGCCTGGGCCCCACGGGGAGGGGGGGGGCCATCCAGCTGCCTGGGCCCCACGGGGAGGGGGGGGCCATCCAGCTGCCTGGGCCCCACGGGGAGGGGGGGGGCCATCCAGCTGCCTGGGCCCCACATTCTGAAATTCCTTCTGGAAACTTCTCCTGCTCTCTTTCCAGTTTTCAGTGAGTCTTTACAACCTGTCGCTGTATCCAAGCTGATCACCTGACCCCATCCTGCCTCATTTAGCTCAGTGACAAACTAATTTCACAAAGTTGTTTATGAATATTAAACATACAGCACAGGAGGCCATTCAGCCCATCAGATTTATACTGTGAGCCATTCGGCCCAATCCCATTTCGAAACAGTTATATGAGTGGATCGTTTGCAAATACAACGAGGCTTTCCACCTTGGTCATTCTCTCCGGCAGCAAGTTCCCATATTCCTGACCTTTCCACTCATCAAACCTAAACATGCTCTTTCCCAAGAAAGGGAATCCTTCTCTCTCTCTCTGGGGTTTCCTGTCTCCCCCCTCTCTCTCTCTCTGGGGGTTTCCTCCCTCTCTCTCTCTCTTCTCTCTGGGGGTTTCCTGTCTCCCCCCTCTCTCTCTCTCTGGGGGTTTCCTGTCTCCCTCTCTCTCTCTCTCTCTGGGGGTTTCCTGTCTCCCTCTCTCTCTCTCTCTCTGGGGGTTTCCTGTCTCCCCCCTCTCTCCCTCTCTCTCTGGGGGTTTCCTGTCTCCCCCCTCTCTCTCTCTCTCTCTGGGGGTTTCCTGTCTCCCCCCCCTCTCTCTCTCTCTCTCTCTGGGGGTTTCCTGTCTCCCCCCCTCTCTCTCTCTCTGGGGGTTTCCTGTCCCCCCCCCTCTCTCTCTCTCTCTCTCTCTGGGGGTTTCCTGTCTCCCCCCCTCTCTCTCTCTCTGGGGTTTCCTGTCTCCCCCCCTCTCTCTCTGGGGGTTTCCTGTCTCCCCCTCTCTCTCTCTCTCTGGGGGTTTCCTGCCCCCTCTCTCTCTCTGGGGGTTTCCTGACCCCCCCTCTCTCTCTCTCTCTCTCTGGGGGTTTCCTGACCCCCCTTTCTCTCTCTCTCTGGGGTTTCCTGACCCCCCCCTTTCTCTCTCTCTCTGGGGGTTTCCTGTCTCCCCTCTCTCTCTCTCTCTCTGGGGGTTTCCTGTCTCCCCCCCTCTCTCTCTCTCTCTCTGGGGGTTTCCTGTCTCCCCCCTCTCTCTCCCTCTCTCTCTCTGGGGGTTCCTGTCTCCCCCCCTCTCTCTCTCTGGGGGTTTCCTGCCCCCTCTCTCTCTCTGGGGGTTTCCTGACCCCCCCTCTCTCTCTCTCTCTCTCTGGAGGTTTCCTGTCTCCCCCCCTCTCTCTCTCTCTCTCTGGGGGTTTCCTGTCTCCCCCCTCTCTCTCTCTCTCTCTGGGGGTTTCCTGTCTCCCCCCTCTCTCTCCCTCTCTCTCTCTGGGGGTTTCCTGTCTCCCCCCCCTCTCTCTCTCTCTCTGGGGGTTTCCTGTCTCCCCTCTCTCTCTCTCTCTCTGGAGGTTTCCTGTCTCCCCCTCTCTCTCTCTCTGGGGGTTTCCTGTCTCCCCCCTCTCTCCCTCTCTCTCTCTGGGGGTTTCCTGTCTCCCCCCTCTCTCTCTCTGGGGGTTTCCTGTCTCCCCCTCTGTCTCTCTCTCTCTGGGGGTTTCCTGTCTCCCCCCTCTCTCTCCCTCTCTCTCTCTGGGGGTTTCCTGTCTCCCCCTCTGTCTCTCTCTCTCTGGAGGTTTCCTGTCTCCCCTCTCTCTCTCTGGGGGGTTTCCTGTCTCCCCCCTCTCTCTCTCTCTGGGGGTTTCCTGTCTCCCCCCTCTCTCTCTCTCTCTCTGGGGGTTTCCTGTCTCCCCCCTCTCTCTCTCTCTGGGGGTTTCCTGTCTCCCCCCTCTCTCTCTCTCTCTCTCTGGAGGTTTCCTGTCTCCCCCCTCTCTCTCTCTGGGGTTTCCTGTCCCCCCCCCTCTCTCTCTCTCTCTGGGGGTTTCCTGACCCCCCTTTTCTCTCTCTCTCTGGGGGTTTCCTGACTCCCCCCTTTCTCTCTCTCTCTGGGGGTTTCCTGTCTCCCCCCTCTCTCTCTCTCTCTCTGGGGGTTTCCTGTCTCCCCCCTCTCTCTCCCTCTCTCTCTCTGGGGGTTTCCTGTCTCCCCCTCTCTCTCTCTGGGGGTTTCCTGTCTCCCCCCTCTCTCTCTCTCTCTCTGGGGGTTTCCTGTCTCCCCCCCTCTCTCTCTCTCTCTCTGGGGGTTTCCTGTCTCCCCCCTCTCTCTCTCTCTCTGGGGTTTCCTGTCTCCCTCTCTCTCTTCTCTCTCTGGAGGTTTCCTGTCTCCCCTCTCTCTCTCTGGGGTTTCCTGTCTCCCCCCTCTCTCTCTCTGGGGGTTTCCTGTCTCCCCCTCTGTCTCTCTCTCCTCTGGCCCTCTCTCTCTCTGGGGGTTTCCTGTCTCCCCCCTCTCTCTCTCTCTGGGGTTTCCTGTCTCCCCCCTCTCTCTCTCTCTCTCTCTGGAGGTTTCCTGTCTCCCCTCTCTCTCTCTGGGGGTTTCCTGTCCCCCCCCTCTCTCTCTCTCTCTCTCTCTCTGGGGGTTTCCTGTCTCCCCCCTCTCTCTCTCTCTCTGGGGTTTCCTGTCTCACCCGTCTCTCTCTCTCTCTCTGGAGGTTTCCTGTCTCCCCCCTCTCTCTCTCTCTCTGGGGGTTTCCTGTCTCCCCCCTCTCCCTCTCTCTCTCTGGGGGTTTCCTGCCCCCCCTTTCTCTCCCTCTCTCTCTGGGGTTTCCTGTCTCCCCCCTCTCTCTCCCTGGAGGTTTCCCGTCTCCCCCCCCCCCCTCTCTCTCTCTCTGGGGGTTTCCTGCCCCCTTTCTCTCTCTCTCTGGGGGTTTCCTGCCCCCTTTCTCTCTCTCTCTGGGGGTTCCTGCCCCTTTCTCTCTCTGGGGGTTTCCTGCCCCCTTTCTCTCTCTCTCTGGGGGTTTCCTGCCCCTTTCTCTCTCTTCTGGGGGTTCTGCCCCTTTCTCTCTCTGGGGGTTTCCTGCCCCCCTCCCTCTCTCTGGGGGTTTCCTGCCCCCTCTCTCTCTCTCCCTCTGGGGGTTTCCTGTCTCCCCTCTCTCTCCTCTTTCTCTCTGGGGGTTTCCTGCCCCCTCTCTCTCTCTGGGGGTTTCCTGACCCCCCCCCTTTCTCTCTCTCTCTCTCTGGGGTTTCCTGACCCCCCTTTCTCTCTCTCTCTGGGGGTTTCCTGACCCCCCCTTTCTCTCTCTGGGGGTTTCCTGACCCCCCTCTCTCTCTCTGGGGGTTTCCTGCCCCCTCCCTCTGTCTCTCTGGGGTTTCCTGCCCCACCTCTCTCTCTCTCTCTCTCTCTCTGGGGTTTCCTGCCCCCCCCTTCTCTCTCTCTCTCTCTCTGGGGGTGTCCTATCCCTTCTCTCTCTCTGTCTCTCTCTCTCTGGGGGTTTCATATCCCTCTCTCTCTCTCTCTCTCTGAGGGTTTTCTGTCCCCTCTCTGTTTACATTTATATAGATGATCTGGAGGAGGGGGCTGAGTGTAGGGTGACGAAATTTGCTGATGACATGAAGATGAGTGGAAAAGCAAATTGCGTGGAGGGTGTGGAAAGTCTGCAGAGGGATCTGGATAGGCTGAGCGAGTGGGTGAGGACCTGGCAGATGGAGTATAATGTTAGCAAGTGTGAGGTTATCCACTTTGGCAGAAATGATAGTAGGAGGGATTATTATCTAAAGGGCAAAAAGCTGTAGCATGCTACGGTGCAGAGGGACCTGGGGGTCCTTGTGCATGAGTCGCAAAAACCCAGTCTGCAGGTGCAGCAGGTGGTCAAGAAGGCGAATGGGATGTTGGCCTTTATAGCGAGGGGGATAGAATATAAAAGCAGGGAGGTCTTGCTGCAACTGTACAGGGTACTGGTGAGGCCACAGCTGGAGTACTGTGTGCAGTTTTGGTCGCCGCACTTGCACAAGGATATATTGGCCTTGGAGGGAGTGCAGAGAAGGTTCACCAGGCAGATACCGGAGATGAGGGGGTTAGCCTATGAGGAGAGATTGAATAGACTGGGTCTGTACTTGGAGTTTAGAAGGCTGAGGGAGGGATGTTATAGAGACGTATAAGATAATGAAGGGGATGAATAGGTTAGAGGTAGAGAGATTCTTCCGCTTAGAAAGGATAACAGAACTAGAGGGCACAGCCTCAAAATAAGGAGGGGGCAGTTTAGATCAGAGTTGAGGAGGAACTTCTTCACTCAAAGGGTGGTGAATCTCTGGAAGTCTCTGCCCATTGAAGTGGTGGAGGCTACCTCGCTGAATGTATTTAAGTCATGGGTAGATAGATTTCTGATAGACAGGGGAATTAAGGTTATGGGGAGAGGGCGGGAAAGTGGAACTGAGCCACTTCAGATCAGCCATGATCTTACTGAATGGCGGGGCAGGCTCGAGGGGCTAGATGGCCTACTCCTGCTCCTATTTCTTACGTTCTTATGCTCTCTCTCTGGGTGCTACCGATCAAAGATTGCTGGAGTTGCGGATAGTGATGAATGTTGTCAGAGAATACAGCAGGATATAGATAGGCTGGAAAATTGGGTGGAGAAATGGCAGATGGAATTTAATCCAGATAAGTGCAAAGTGATGCATTTTGGTAGATCTAATGTAGGGGGAGCTATACAGTGAATGGCAGAACCATCAGGAGTATAGACACTGGGACCTGGGTGTGCAAATCCACAGATCCTTAAAGGTGGCAGCACAGGTGGAGAAGGTGGTGAAGGCATACAGCATGCTTGCCTTTATTGGACGGGGCATGGAGTATAACAGTTGGCATATGATGATGCAGTTATGTAGAACATTGGTTAGGCCACATTTGGAACACTGGCACCCAGTTCTGGTCACCACACTACCAGAAGGACGTGGGGGCTTTGGAGAGAGTACAGAAAAGGTTTACCAGGATGTTGTCTTAGCTATGAGGAGAGATTGGGTAAACTGGGGTTGTTCTCCCTGGAAAGACAGAGGATGAGGGGAGACCTGATAGAGGTGTATAAAATTATGAAGGGCATAGATAGAGTGAACAGTGGGAAACTTTTTCCCAGGTCGGAGGTGACGAACACGAGGGGTCACAGGTTCAAGGTGAGGGGAGGAAAGGTCAGTACTGATGTCAGGGGGATGTATTTTACACATAGGGTGGTGGGGGTCTGGAATGCACTGCCAAGTAAGGTGGTTGAGGCGGACATGCTGGGATTGTTTAAGACTTATCTGGACAGCCACATGAACAGACTGGGAATGGAGGGATACAAACAAATGGTCTAGTTGGTCTCATGAGCTATGCAGGCTTGGAGGGCTGAAGGGCCTGTTCCCCCTCTCCCCCCGCCCCACTCCCCTCCCCCCTCCCCAGCCGCCTTGCTACCCTGCTCTAACCATCCCCCACACCCCCAGTCATCACAACACCCCATCCCCCGTCGCACCCCCCACCGCCCCATCCCCCGTCGAACCCCACAGCCACCCCCACCCCCCCTCCCCCCCGTTTTACCTTCAGGGTCTCTTCACTTCCACCAACATCTTCAAACTTCACCTTCGAATGTTGCAGCTCAAATCCCTTCCTCTCCGCTGGAAAATACAGAGACGGAGCGAGTGTGTCAGCGAGAGGGAGGGAGAGAGGGAGTGAGCTGTCCGTCAGCGAGAGGGGAGGGAGTGAGTGTGTCAGCGAGAGGGAGGGAGGGAGTGAGCGTGTCAGCGAGAGGGAGGGAGGGAGTGAGTGTGTCAGCGAGAGGGAGGGACAGAGGGAGTGAGTGTGTCAGCGAGAGGGAGGGAGGGAGTGAGTGTGTCAGCGAGAGGGAGGGAGAGAGGGAGTGTGTCAGCGAGAGGGAGGGAGAGAGGGAGTGAGTGTGTCAGCGAGAGGGAGGGAGAGAGGGAGTGAGCGTGTCAGCGAGAGGGACAGAGAGAGGGAGTGAGCGTGTCAGCGAGAGGGAGGGAGGGAGTGAGTGTGTCAGCGAGAGGGAGGGAGGGAGTGAGTGTGTCAGCGAGAGGGAGGGAGAGAGGGAGTGAGTGTGTCAGCGAGAGGGAGGGAGAGAGGGAGTGAGTGTGTCAGCGAGAGGGAGGGAGAGAGGGAGTGAGCGTGTCAGCGAGAGGGAGGGAGAGAGGGAGTGAGCGTGTCAGCGAGAGGGACGGAGAGAGGGAGTGAGCGTGTCAGCGAGAGGGACGGAGAGAGGGAGTGAGCGTGTCAGCGAGAGGGAGGGAGAGAGGGAGTGAGCGTGTCAGCGAGAGGGACGGAGAGAGGGAGTGAGCGTGTCAGCGAGAGGGAGGGAGAGAGGGAGTGAGCGTGTCAGCGAGAGGGAGGGAGAGAGGGAGTGAGTGTGTCAGCGAGAGGGAGGGAGAGAGGGAGTGAGTGTGTCAGCGAGAGGGACGGAGAGAGGGAGTGAGTGTGTCAGCGAGAGGGACGGAGAGGAGGGGGGGAAAGGAGGAGGGGGGGAAGGAGGAGGGGGGAAAGGAGGAGGAGGGGGGAAAGGAGGAGGGGGGAAAGGAGGAGGAGGGGGGGAAGGAGGAGGGGGGAAGGAGGAGGGGGGGAAGGAGGAGGGGGGAAAGGAGGAGGGGGGAAAGGAGGAGGGGGGGAAGGAGGAGGGGGGAAAGGAGGAGGAGGGGGAAAGGAGGAGGAGGGGGGAAAGGAGGAGGGGGGAAAGGAGGAGGAGGGGGGAAAGGAGGAGGGGGGAAAGGAGGAGGAGGGGGGAAAGGAGGAGGGGGGGGGAAAGGAGGAGGGGGGGGGAAAGGAGGAGGGGGGGGGAAAGGAGGAGGAGGGAAAGGAGGAGGAGGAGGAGGGGGGAAAGGAGGGGGAGGAGGAGGGAGAGGAGGAGGGGAAAGGAGGAGGAGGAGGAGGGGAGAGGAGGAGGGGAAAGGAGGAGGAGGGGGGAAAGGAGGGGGAGGAGGAGGGGAAAGGAGGAGGAGGAGGGGAAAGGAGGAGGAGGGGGGAAAGGAGGAGGAGGGAAAGGAGGAGGAGGAGGAGGGGAAAGGAGGGGGAGGAGGAGGGGAAAGGAGGGGAAAGGAGGGGGAGGAGGGGAAAGGAGGAGGAGGGGGGAAAGGAGGAGGAGGGAAAGGAGGAGGAGGGGGGAAAGGAGGAGGAGGGAAAGGAGGAGGAGGAGGAGGGGAAAGGAGGGGGAGGAGGAGGAGGGGGGAAAGGAGGAGGAGGAGGAGGGGAGAGGAGGAGGGGAAAGGAGGAGGAGGAGGAGGGCGCAAGGAGAGAGACGGGGTCGGGGGGGGGGAGGCAGGGAGGGAGCCGGGGTTGGGGTTGGGGGGGAGCCGGCGAGCCAACCGGGGGGACCGGCAAAGAGAGACGGGGCAGAGTAGATTAGCAGCGGCTGGTTCCCTCGGTTCATGCGAGGGTTCAACTCCCCACTTTACTCACACACCTTTCCTGTTTAGTATCGCTGTCTCTATCTGACCATCCACATCCCGGGGCTCCTCCACCTCACGCTGCTTCCTCCTCTTCGTCCGTCTTTTCTTTCGCTCCTGGCGATCCACATGGGAATCTTCAGTTCTCTGCAACAGATGAGCCAAGTCTCTGGGCAGCACTTGCTGTTCACCCAGGAAGGTGGCAGAGTCCGCAGACACAGTCCCAACACAGTAACCTCCACTCTCTGCTGCCATTTCACAGGGCAAGGAGCGCGGGACAGGGGACGGAGCGGGAAGGGAGTGCGGGACAGGGGACGGAGCGGGAAGGGAGTGCGGGACAGGGGACGGAGCGGGAAGGAGTGCGGGACAGGGGACGGAGCGGGAAGGGAGTGCGGGACAGGGGACGGAGCGGGAAGGGAGTGCGGGACAGGGACGGAGCGGGAAGGGAGTGCGGGACAGGGGACGGAGCGGGAAGGGAGTGCGGGACAGGGGACGGAGCGGGAAGGGAGTGCGGGACAGGGGACGGAGCGGGAAGGGAGTGCGGGACAGGGGACGGAGCGGGAAGGGAGTGCAGGACAGGGGACGGAGCGGGAAGGGAGCGCGGGACAGGGGACGGAGCGGGAAGGGAGCGCGGGACAGGGGACGGAGCGGGAAGGGAGCGCGGGACAGGGGACGGAGCGGGAAGGGAGTGCGGGACAGGGGACGGAGCGGGAAGGGAGTGCGGGACAGGGGACGGAGCGGGAAGGGAGTGCGGGACAGGGGACGGAGCGGGAAGGGAGTGCGGGACAGGGGACGGAGCGGGAAGGGAGTGCGGGACAGGGGACGGAGCGGGAAGGGAGTGTGGGACAGGGGACGGAGCGGGAAGGGAGTGCGGGACAGGGGACGGAGCGGGAAGGGAGTGCGGGACAGGGGACGGAGCGGGAAGGGAGTGCGGGACAGGGGACGGAGCGGGAAGGGAGTGCGGGACAGGGGACGGAGCGGGAAGGGAGTGCGGGACAGGGGACGGAGCGGGAAGGGAGCGCGGGACAGGGGACGGAGCGGGAAGGGAGTGCGGGACAGGGGACGGAGCGGGAAGGGAGTGCGGGACAGGGGACGGAGCGGGGAAGGGAGTGCGGGACAGGGGACGGAGCGGGAAGGGAGCGCGGGACAGGGGACGGAGCGGGAAGGGAGCGCGGGACAGGGGACGGAGCGGGAAGGGAGTGCGGGACAGGGGACGGAGCGGGGAAGGGAGTGCGGGACAGGGGACGGAGCGGGAAGGGAGTGCGGGACAGGGGACGGAGCGGGAAGGGAGTGCGGGACAGGGGACGGAGCGGGAAGGGAGTGCGGGACAGGGGACGGAGCGGGAAGGGAGTGTGGGACAGGGGACGGAGCGGGAAGGGAGTGTGGAACAGAGCACGAAACGGGAAGGCAGTGTGGAATAGCGGAAGGAACGGGAAGGGAGCGTGGAACAGGGGACGTAGCGGCAAGGCAGTGTGGAATAGCGGAAGGAACGGGAAGGGAGTGCGGAACAGGAGACGGAACGGGAAGGGAGTATGGAACAGAGCACGAAACGGGAAGGCAGTGTGGAATAGCGGAAGGAACGGAAAGGGAGTGTTTCCTTGAACGGGATAGTTTCCTTGAACAGTGTGTGTTGGAGCCGACGAGGGAGCGAGCTATCTTGGATCTGGTGTTATGTAATGAGGCGGGTAGAATTAGGGACCTTGTGGTGAAGGATCCTCTTGGGGAGAGTGATCATTGCATGGTGGAGTTTCTGGTGCAGATGGAGGAGGAGAAAGTGGGTTCCCGGACACATGTCCTTTGTTTGAACAGAGGGGAGTACGGTAGGATGAGAGAAGAATTGGCGAATGTGGACTGGGGGAGTGTGTTGGAAGGTAGGTCTGCTGAGGAGCAGTGGAGGATCTTTAAGGAGATCTTTCTTGGTGCTCAGCAGAAATTTATTCCAATGGTTAAAAAGGACCGTAGGAGGAGAGGTAATAAGCAGTGGATAACGAAGGAGGTAAAGGAAAGTGTTAAATTAAAAGCGGAGGCGTTTAGAGTAGCTAAGAGTAGTGGGCGAGGATTGGGAGAGGTTTAAATGTCAACAAAGATTGACAAAGAAGTTGATAAAGAAGGGTAGGAGAAACTATGAAGCTGGGCTAGCGCTTAATATAAAAAAGGATAGCAAGAGTTTTTATACATATATAAAAAGGAAGAGGCTGGCTAGGGTGAACGTTGGACCCTTAGAGGATGAGAAGGGGGACTTAATGGTAGGGGATGGGGAAATGGCTGAGGTCTTGAATAACTTTTTTGTTTCGGTCTTCACAGAGGAAGACGTGAATAATTTGCCGGGTGTTAGAGATGGAAAGGTAGTAGGACTGGAGGGTCTCAATGACATTACTGTTACTAGAGAGGCGGTGCTCGACAGACTGGAGGGGCTGATTGTGGACAAGTCACCAGGACCGGATGGAATGCATCCGAGGGTTCTGAAAGAAATGGCGGAGGTGATAGTGGATGCCTTGGTGGTTATTTTCCAAACGTCGCTGGATTCCGGGGAAGTGCCGGAAGATTGGAAAACGGCTAATGTTACGCCGTTGTTTAAGAAGGGTGGCAGGCAAAAGGCAGGGAATTATAGGCCGGTTAGTTTAACGTCTGTTGTAGGTAAAATGTTAGAATCCGTCATCAAGGAGGAAATAGCGAGGCATCTTGAGGGGAATTGCTTGATAGAGCAGACGCAGCACAGTTTCGTTAAGGGGAAGTCGTGTCTGACAAATTTATTGGAGTTCTATGAGGATGTGTCTAGGGCGGTGGATAGATGAGAGCCGGTGGATGTGGTCTTTCTGGATTTTCAGAAGGCGTTTGACAAGGTACCTCACAAGAGGTTATTGCAGAAGGTAAGGGGGCATGGAGTTGGGGGTAGGGTGTTAGCGTGGATAGAGGATTGGTTGTCAAATAGGAGGCAGAGAGTGGGGGTTAATGGTGCTATTCGGATTGGCGGATGGTGACTAGTGGAGTGCCCCAGGGGTCGGTGCTGGGGCCTCAGCTATTTACCATTTATATAGATGATCTGGAGGAGGGGACCGAGTGTATGGTGTCGAAATTTGCTGATGACACCAAGATTGGTGGAACGGCAAATTGCGTGGAGGGTGTGGAGAGTCTGCAGAAGGATCTAGATAGGCTGGGCAAATGGGCCAGGAACTGGCAAATGGAATTTAATGTTGGCAAGTGCGAGGTGGTCCACTTTGGTAGGAATAATGGTAGGAAGGACTATTACTTACGTGGCGAAAAACTGCAGCAGGCGACGGTGCAGAGGGACCTCGGGGTCCTTGTGCATGAGTCACAAAAACCCAGCCTGCAGGTGCAGCAGGTGGTCAGGAAGGCGAATGGGATGCTGGCCTTCATAGCGAGGGGGATTGAATATAAAAGTAGGGAGGTCTTGCTGCGGCTGTATAGGGCATTGGTGAGGCCGCAGCTGGAGTACTGTGTGCAGTTTTGGTCGCCGCACTTACGCAAGGATATTTTGGCCTTGGAGGGAGTGCAGAGGAGGTTTACTAGGCTGATACCGGAGTAGAGGGGGTTGAGCTATGAGGAGAGGCTGAATAAACTAGGCTTGTACTCGTTAAGAGTTTAGAAGAATGAGGGGAGATCTCATTGAGACGTATAAGATGATGAATGGGATGGATAGGATAGAGGTGGAGAGACTCTTCCCGCTCAGAAAGGACAGTAGGACTAGGGGACACAGCCTCAAGATAAAGGGGGGGAGGTTTAGAACGGAGTTGAGGAGGTACTTCTTCACTCAAAGGGTGGTGAATCTCTGGAATTCTCTGCCCGTTGAAGTGGTGGAGGCTGCCTCGCTAAATATTTTTAAGAAGCGGGTTGATGGGTTTTTGATAAGAGAGGGGATTAAGGGTTATGGGGAGAGGGCGGGAATGTGGAACTGAGCCACGACAGATCAGCCATGATCTTATTGAATGGCGGGGCAGGCTCGAAGGGCTAGATGGCCTACTCTGCTCCTATTTCTTATGTTCTTATGAGTGTGGAACAGGGGACGAAGCGGGAAGGCAGTGTGGAATAGCGGAAGGAACGGGAAGGGAGTGTGGAACAGAGCACGAAACGGGAAGGGAGTGTGGAATAGCGGAAGGAACGGGAAGGGAGTGCGGATCCTGGTGGTTTTGTTAACCGGAGAAAATTCCAATTGGGGAAGAGAGCAGGTTGCTTTTGGTGACGGCGGTTCCAGGGCCACGCCTTGATCATTGGAACAGGGCACGATGGGAATGAGGGGAACAGAGACCTGCCGGGACCCCAGACCAGACACTGGCTGAAGCTTCTCTGGTGCTCGTGGACTGGAATAGTTATTTATTTTACAGTTTGCCTTTGGCACACCCGGATCACCAGTGACGGGGACCGGGCGAGGGGGGAGGAGGAGGAGGACGAGGACAGGGGTCGGCCGCAACGGGGACCGGGGTGGGGTGGGGTTGGCTGCACTGAACAACAGAAAACACAACTGGAAGAAAGAGAAGGTTGAGCAGAACACTAATACATCAGAGTCATAGAGGTTTACAGCATGGAAACGGCCCTTCAGCCCAACTTGTCCATGCCACCCTTTTTCTAAACCTCTAAGCTAATCCCAATTGCCTGCATTTGGCCCATGTCCCTCTATACCAATTGTGCCCATGTAACTGTTTAAATGCTTTTTAAAAGACAAAATTGTACCCACCTCTACTACTGCCTCTGGAAGCTTGTTCCAGACACTCACCACCCTCTGTGTGAAAAAAATGCCCCTCTGGACCCTTTTGTATCTCTCCCCTCTCACCTTAAACCCATGCCCTCCAATTTTAGACACCCCTACCTTTGGGAAAAGATATTGACTATCTACCTTGTCTGTGCCCTTCATTATTTTATAGACCTCTATAAGATCACCCCTCAGCCTCCTACACTCCAGGGAAAAAAGTCCCAGTCTATTCAGCCTCTCCTTATAACTCAATCAAGTCCCGGTAGGATCCCAGTAAATCTTTTCTGCATTCTTTCCAGTTTAATAATATTCTTTCTATAATAGTGACCAGAACTGTACACAGTGTTCCAAGTGTGGCCTTACCAATGTCTTGTACAACTTCAACAAGACATCCCACCTCCTTTATTCAATGTTCGCTCCAATGAAACCAAGCACGTCGTATGCCTTCTTCACCACTCTGTCCACCTGTGACGCCACTTTCAAGGAGTTATGAACATGTTTCCCTAGATCTCTTTGTTCTGTAACTCTCCCCAACACCCTACCATTAACTGAGTAAATCCTACCCTGGTTCAATCGACTAAAATGCATCACCTCGCATTTGTCCGAACTCCAACTGCCTTTCGTCAGTCCACTGACCCAATTGATCAAGATCCCGCTGCAATCTGAGATAACTTTCTTCACTGTCCACTCTGCCACCAATCTTGGTGTCATCTGCAAACTTACTAACCATGCCTCCTATATTCTCATCCAAATCATTAATATAAATGACAAATGACAAACAGTGGACCCAGAACTGATCCCTGAGGCACACTGCTGGTCACAGGCCTCCAGTTTGAAAAAACAACACTCTACAACCACCCTCTAGCAAGAAGCTAGTTTTGTATCTATTTAGATACCTCACCCTGGATCCTGTGAGATTTAACCTGATGCAACAACCCACCATGCGGTACCTTGTC
>NW_027650891.1:0-36253 GCF_965287045.1 Carcharhinus amblyrhynchos
ACAGTGGTCTTATGTTAACGCTGCAATGAAGTTTCCGTAAAAATCCCCCGAGTTGCCACACTCCGGCACCTGTTCGGGTACACTGAGAGAGAATTTAACATGGCCAATCCACCTAACCAGCACATCTTTCGGACTGTGGGAGGAAACTGGAAGACCTGTTTACTGTTGAGGAAGTAAGAAGTCTCACAACACCAGGTTAAAGTCCAACCAATTTATTTGATAGTAAATGCCACTAGCTTTCGGAAACGGTGTTCCTTCGTCAGGTGTCTGGAAAGTTCCAGAAAGTTCAGAACTTTCCACACACTTGACGAAGGAACAGCGTTTTCCGAAAGCTTGTGGGTTTACTATCAAATAAACTGGTTGGACTTTAACCTGGTGTTGTGAGACTTCTTACTGTGTTTACCCCAGTCCAACGCCAGCATCTCCACATCATGACTACTGTTGAAAAAAGCATGGATGTCAGGGAACTTGGGGAGATAAATAGTGATGTCTTGAGGAGTGTACATATTATAGAGAAGGAGGTGCTGGAAGTCTTAAAGTGCATCAAGGTAGTTTAATCCCCAGGACCGAATGAAGTGTATCCCAGGACATTGTAGGAGGCTAGGGAGGAAATTGCGGGTCCCCCAGCCGAGATATTTGAATCATCAATAGTACAAGTGAGGTGCCTGAAGACTGGAGGGTGGCAAGTGTTGTGCCTTTGTTTGAAAAGGGCTGGGAACTACAGGCCAGTGAGCCTCACATCCATAGTGGATAAGTTTTTGGAAGGTATTTCGAGAGACAGGATTTACAGGCATTTAGAGACGCAAGGACTGATTAGGGACAGTCAGCATGGCTTTGTGAGTGGAAAATCATGCCCCTCAAATTTGATTAGAGTTTTTGAATGGGTAACCAAGAAGGTGGATGAGGGCAGTGCAGTTGATGTTGTCTACATGGACTTTAGCAAGCCCTTTGACAAGGTACCACATGATACGGTGTTGCATAAGATTAAATCTCACAGAATCCAGGGTGAGATATCTAAATGGACACAAAATTGGTTTCTTGACAGAAGCCAGAGGGTAGTTGTAGAAGGTTGTTTCCCAAACTGGAGGCCGGTGACCAGCGGTGTAACTTTGGGTCAGTGCTAGGTCCACTGCTATTTGTCATTTATATTAATGATTTGGATGAGAATATAGGGGGCTTAGTTAGTCAGTTTGCAGATGACACCAAGATTGGTGGCATAGTGGACTGTTAAGAAAGTTACCTCAAATTGCAATGGGATCTTGATCAATTGGGCCAGTGGGCTGACAAATGGCAGATGGAGTTTAATTTCGATAAATGTGAGGTGATGCATTTTGGTAGATCGAACCTGGGCAGGACTTACTCAGTTAATGGTAGGACGTTAGGGAGAGTTACGAAACGAAGAGATCTCGGGGTACAGATTATTAACTCCTTGAAAGTGGAGTCACAAGTGGACAGAGTGGTGAATAAGGCCAGAGTCCAGAGGGGTAATTGTTTCACATAGAGGGTGGTGAGTGTCTGGAACAAGCTGCCAGAAGAACAAAGAAAATTACAGCATAGGAATAGGCCCTTTGGTCCTCCAAACCTGCACCAACCATGCTGCCCGACTTAACTAAAACCCCCTATCCTCCCGGGACACATGTCCCTCTATTCCCGTTCTATTCATGTACTTGTCAAAGTCACTACCGTATCCGCTTCCACTACCTCTCCTGGCAATGAGTTCCAGGCACTCACTGCTCTCTATGTAAAAATCTGTCTCATACCTCTCCTTTAAACCTTGCCTCTCGCGCCTTAAACCTGTGCCCCCTAGTAGTTGACTCTTCCATCATGGGAAAAAGCTTCTGACTATCCACCCTGTCCATGCCCCTCATAATCTTGTAGACTTCTATCAGGTCTCCCCTCAACCTCTGTCGCTCCAGTGAGAACAAACCAAGTTTCTCCAGCCTCTCCTCATAGCTCATGTCTTCCATAGCAGGCAACATACTGATAAATCTTTTCTGTACCCTCTCCAAAGCCTCCACATCCTTCTGGTAGTATGGCGACCAGAATTGAACACGATATTCCAAGTGCAGCCCTAACTAAGGTTCTATAAAGCTGCAACATGACTTACCAATTGTAAACTCAGTACCCCGGCTGATGAAGACAAGCGTGCCGTATGCCTTCTTGACTACATTCTCCACCTGCATTGCCACGTTCAATGGCCTGTGTACCTGTACACTCAGATCCCTTTGCCTATCAATATTCTTAAGGGTTCTGCCATTTACTGTATATTTCCTATCTGTATTAGACCTTCCAAAATGCACTGCCTCACATTTGTCCGGATTAAACTCCATCTGCCACCTCTCCACCCAAGTCTCCAACTGATCTACATCTTGCTATGTCCCCTGATGGTCCTCATCGATATCTGAAGATCCACCAAACTTTGTGTTGTCCACAAACTTACTAATCAAACCAGTTACATTTTCCTCCAAATCATTCATTAGTAGTAGTAGAAGAGGGTACAATTTTGTCTTTAAAAAGCATTTAGATAGTTCTATGGGTATGATGGGTGTAGGGGGATATGGGCCTAATGAAGGATGGATATAGAGAGATATGGACCAAAGTGGGCAATTGGGATTAGCGTCGGGGTTGAAAAAAAAGGGTGGCACAGACAGTTGGGTTGAAGGGCCTGTTTTCATGCTGTAAACCTCTATGACTCACCCGGAGGAAACCCGCGCAGACACGGGGAGAACTTGCAGACTCCACACAGACAGTGACCCAAGCTGGGAATCGAACCCGGGGTCCCTGGTCCTGTGAGGCAGCAGTGCTAACCACTGTGCCACCGTGCCGCCCTATCGTAAGGGGCTGAGGACACAGTCTTGAGGAGGACTGTTTATTGTCATCACACCAGTTCATCAGATTCTCTACGTCTCGGGGGAGGAGGGGTGAGGAAGTGGTGTCACGGATGGGCTCCTCAAGGACCAGGCTAACTTGTGTTTCTTCTCTTGTTGCAGGATGTACCCTTACCCAAGCCGGGTGCCACCCCCTCTTCCCCGCCCCGTGACCATTGCCAAGCGCCCCCGTGTCACAGTCCCCGTGCCACGGAGAGGCAAAGGGAGCTTCAACACCAAGTCTGGGCAAAAGTCGGCGGCATCGGGAAAGCCAGGTATGGGCGTCGGAGGGTTAGCAGGGTCTCCGGAGCATTTCCAGAACTCGCACAGCTCCTAGATTGGGTTAGATACAGAGTAAAGCTCCCTCTACACTGTCCCCCCATCAAACACTCCCAGGACAGGTACAGCACGGGGTTAGATACAGAGTAAACATCCCTCTACACTGTCCCCCATCAGACACTCCCAGGACAGGTACAGCACGGTGTTAGATACAGAGTAAAGCTCCCTCTACACTGTCCCCCCATCAAACACTCCCAGGACAGGTACAGCACGGGGTTAGATACAGAGTAAAGCTCCCTCTACACTGTCCCCCCATCAAACACTCCCAGGACAGGTACAGCACGGGGTTAGATACAGAGTAAAGCTCCCTCTACACTGTCCCCCCATCAAACACTCCCAGGACAGGTACAGCACGGGGTTAGATACAGAGTAAAGCTCCCTCTACACTGTCCCCCCATCAAACACTCCCAGGACAGGTACAGCACGGGGTTAGATACAGAGTAAAGATCCCTCTACACTGTCCCCCCCATCAAACACTCCCAGGACAGGTACAGCATGGGGTTAGATACAGAGTAAAGCTCCCTCTACACTGTCCCCCTCATCAAACACTCCCAGGACAGGTACAGCACAGGGTTAGATACAGAGTAAAGCTCCCTCTACACTGTCCCCCCATCAAACACTCCCAGGACAGGTACAGCACGCGGTCAGATACAGAGTAAAGCTCCCTCTACACTGTCCCCCCCATCAAACACTCCCAGGACAGGTACAGCACGGGGTTAGATACAGAGTAAAGCTTCCTCTACACTGTCCCCGCATCAAACACTCCCAGGACAGGTACAGCACGGGGTTAGATACAGAGTAAAGCTCCCTCTACACTGTCCCCCCATCAAACACTCCCAGGACAGGTACAGCACGGTGTTAGATACAGCACGGGGTTAGATACAGAGTAAAGCTCCCTCTACACTGTCCCCCATCAAACACTCCCAGGACAGGTACAGCACGGGGTTAGATACAGAGTAAAGCTCCCTCTACGCTGTCCCCATCAAACACTCCCAGGACAGGTACAGCATGGGGTTAGATACAGAGTAAAGCTCCCTCTACACTGTCCCCCATCAAACACTCCCAGGACAGGTACAGCACGGGGTTAGATACAGAGTAAAGCTCCCTCTACGCTGTCCCCCATCAAACACTCCCAGGACAGGTACAGCACGGGGTTAGATACAGAGTAAAGATCCCTGTACACTGTCCCCATCAAACACTCCCAGGACAGGTACAGCACGGGGTTAGATACAGAGTAAAGCTCCCTCTACACTGTACCCCCATCGCGTAAGTTTAGGTGGATTGTTGGGTGTGTGGTTGTGGCTGTGTCTTATCCAGGTGCTCACTCTCACCCCGCTTTCTCATCGCTCTGACTCTCTCCCCAGTGAAAGCCAACGACCTGGCCACCATCAAGAAAGAGCTGACCTTGATTAAGAGCAAAGTGGACTCTCTCCTGGACAGTCTGGAGAAGATTGAGAAGGAACAATCCATCCAGACAGGTAAGTTAGTTCATCTGGACCTTTCCCTCCCACCTACTCTCCGTTCTGCACCCCTCTCTCCCTTCTTCCCCGCTCCCACGTGTGGATTCTCTCCCCTCTCCCTCTTACTGTTAACTCCATCCGTTTCTGACGGACCTTCCAGTGATGCACCTGGGACATCCTCCTATCCTTTCCCCTGACCCGTTCAGCCACTGTAGCAGCTTGGACTTTCCAGTCACCCCCTTGTCTTGTTGCTCCGGGTAGAGACGAAGAGTGACAAGACGGACGAGGGAGCAGCAGCAAGGCGGGGAGTGAGTCGAAGAAAGCCGAGAGCGAGGGGACTGGCGAGGAAGGCGACCCTCTGGAGGATGAAGAGGAGGAGCAGCAGGTACGAGCCAGCCCGGAGGGAGGGTACAGGGTGGTGGTCCTCGATCTCCAATCAGGGTGGGATGGGGCTAACACATTGGGGTGGGTAAGGAAGTCAGGTTTGGGCAGACTGCCAAGCCCCAGGGCCCAGGAACGACCATCGCAGAATCCCAGGGCTGAAATGGTCGCTATGAGAGGACACAGGTTTAAGGTGCTGGGAAGCAAGTACAGAGGAGATGTTAGGGGTAAGTTTTTCACTCAGAGGGTGGTGAGTGAGTGGAGTCGGCTGCCGTCAAGTGGTGGTAGAGGCGAACTCGCTGGGGTCTTTTAAGAGACTTCTGGATGAGTACATGGGATTTAATGGGATTGAGGGTTATAGATAGGCTTGGTAGAACATAGAACATTACAGCGTAGTACAGGCCCTTCGGCCCTCGATGTTGTGCCGACCAGTGGAACCAATCTAATGATTCTCTAACCTAAACTATTCCAATGTTATCCATATGCCTATCCACTGACCATTTGAACGCCCTTAAAGTTGGCGAGTCCACAACTGCTGCAGGCAGGGCATTCCACGCCCTTACTACCCTCTGAGTAAAGAACCTACCTCTGACATCCGTCCTATAATTACCACCCCTTAATTTAAAGCTATGTCCCCTCGTGTTAGCCATCACCATCCGAGGAAAAAGGCTCTCACTGTCCTCCCTATCTAACCCTCTGATCATCTTGTATGCCTCAATTAGGTCACCTCTTAACCTTCTTCTCTCTAATCAAAATAACCTCAAGTCCCTCAGCCTTTCCTCATAAGACCTTCCCACCATACCAGGCAACATCCTGGTAAACTCCTCTGCACCCTTGGGTAGAGATAAGGTCGGTGCAACTTGTGGGCCGAAGGGCCTGTTTGTGCTGTAGTTTTTCTATGTTCTAATCTAACCAGCTGAGCGAGTGGAAGGGATGTTGAACGGCCATTAACCTGGTTGCAAAACGAGAGATGTTGTTTAGGCAGTGAATTCCAACGCTTTGTGGCGAGGTTAGGCTTGGCAGGAATGCTCAAGAGGTGGTAATTGGAGGAATGCCAAGATCTCGGAGCCGCCTAGACTCGGAGGAGATTCCCAGGGTGGTGTGTGCCAACGAGGAGGAAAAGATAGCGGCACAATGGTTAGCACTGCTGCCTCACAGCGCCAGGGACCCGGGTTCGATTCTGACCTCGGGTGATTGTCTGTGTGGAGGTTGCATGTTCTTCCTGTGTCTGTGTGAGTTTCCTCTGGGTGCTCCGATTTCCACCCACACTGTGCTGGTTAGGTGCACTGGCCACATTAAGTTTGATTTGATTTCATTTATTATTATCACATGTATTAGCATTTGGTGAAAAGTATTGTTTCTTGCGTGCTGTACAGGCAAGCATACCGTCCGTAGAAAAGGATACGAGAGAATGCAGAATGTAGTGTACAGCCATAGCTAGGGTGTAGAGAAAGATCAACTTAATGCAAGGTTGGGCCCATTCAAAAGTCTGGTGGCAGCAGGGAAGAAGCTGTTCTTGAGTCGGTTGGTACATGACCTCAGACTTTTGTGTCTTTTTCCCAATGGAAGAGAGAATGTGTGGGGTCCTTAATTATGCTGGCTGCTTTTCCTGAGGCAGCAGGAAGTGTAGACAGAGTCAGTGGATGGGAGGCTGGTTTGCCTGATGGATTGGGCTACATTCATGACCTTTTGTAGTTCCTTGCATTCTTGGGCAGAGCAGGAGCCCGTACCGAGCTGTGATACAACCAGAAAGAATGCTTTCTATGACGCATCTGTAAAAGTTGGTGAGAGTCGTAGCGGACATGCCAAATTTCCTTAGTTTCCTGAGGAAAGTAGAGGCTGACTCGCCCCATAGTGTCTAAGGATGTACGGGTTAGGTGGATTGGAGTGTCCAAAAGACAGAACCCTCACTGTGCAGTGACTGACCTCTCTCTTTGTGTCTTCTCTCTCTCTCTGTCTCTCTCTGCAGTTGCGCGACAGCAAAGGGCGTAAGGATGAGGAGGAGGGCGAGGACGATGGCGGAGACGATGCCAATGGCCAGGATGACCACTAGACGAAGCGACCGACCACTAACGACCCCTCCCCTGCCCCCTCCTTTTAAACCCTCTTCCCTTCCCTCCCCAGCCCCTCCGATCTTTCCGTTGTTTGTCAGTTCTCGTTTTCTAAGCAACAAGGGGTGGGGGGGGGGGGGAATCGAAAAAAAAAAGGAAACCGCTTGACCGTTGGCTGAGCGTTTCAGAACAGGATTTTTATTCCGAATTTAAATGAAGCAATGGGGCGGAGGGGGAGGGGGGGGGGGGGGTGGTGGAGGTGCTGGGAGGAGCCTCTTGTTTTTCGCTCCCCCTCTCCCCCTCTGCCCAGCCCCACGCTCGGTCACTCCCTCAAACCCCTCGCCACTTCCCTGCCTTTCCACCCTGCCCCCCAATCCACAGCCGCAGAGAAAACGATCGCCGGGGGGGGGGTAGGTTTAATTCGGGGAAATTAGGTTGAAGGATATGACGAGAACTTGCTCCCCGCTAACCCCCCCCCCCCCCAACCCCCCACCCCACCACCGCCGCCTCCAACCCAACCCTCTCTCTCTCTCTCCCGCCCCTCACCATCAAACCCCCAGTCCCCGTTGCCTGCCATTACCGCCCCCCTCCCCCGCCCCCCCAGCCTCCGTTTTTGCTTTGAAGTTTCCTCCCTGCTTGACGCACTCAATTCTCGGACCGAGAGGTGCTGCTTTAATGTTTTGCTTTGGGGAGGGGAGTTTGTTTACTTGTGGGGTGGGTGGGTGGGTGGGTGGGTATGGGGGTGGGGGTGGGGTTGTAGGTTATGGCTACTTATTTTGGTACGTTTAAACAAGAGGCCAGAAATTTCCGCCGTGCGTACGCGCTCGTGCCCTATATCTCTCTCTGTCTTCTCTCTCTTTTCTTGTGGTTTTGCTTGGGGTTAGCCTTAGGGTGTTTTTTTTTTCTTTCTTCGCTCTTTTTTCTCCGATCCCAGGGCAGAGACGCAGACGAGGAGCTGAGGGTTTTAAGCTGCTCGGCTGCGCTGAGCGAGAGCGGTTCGAGCTGCAAGAGGAACGCCCCCCGCCCCCCCCCGCCCCTCCTCCTGCCCTTCTCTCCCTCCTCCACCCAGTTGGGGTTATTGAGAGAGGACTCCCCTGTCAACATGGTGGGACGCCGTCCTTATTGCTGCCCCCTTTTTCTTACCGATGTATCTCTCTTCACCACCCTCACCCCCAGCTCTTCGTTAGGTGGCCATCCAGCATCCACCCACCTGGCGTACTTTGCTCGATGGGGTATTGTGAGTGGGACTCCCCCCTCCCCCAGCTCGCTGGTGGAGTTGATGTAACACTCACTTTCCTCTTGCTCCTCTATTTTTCCCCTCCCCCACTTTCTGCCCTTGTTCTCTCCCCTCCAACCACCCTTTTTCCCCTCCCCCCTCCGTTTCCCCCTCCGTTTCTCCCTCCCTCGTTTCCCCCTCCGTTTCTCCCTCCCTCCGTTTCCCCCTCCGTTTCTCCCTCCCTCCGTTTCCCCCTCCCCCCCCTCCGTTTCCCCCCCTCCGTTTCCCCCCCCCCTCCTCCGTTTCCCCTCCCCTCCGTTTCCCCTCCCTCCGTTTCCCCCTCCCTCCGTTCCCCCTCCCTCCGTTTCCCCCTCCCTCCGTTTCCCCCTCCCTCCGTTTCCCCCTCCCTCCGTTTCCCCCTCCCTCCGTTTCCCCCCTCCCTCCGTTTCCCCCTCCCTCCGTTCCCCCTCCCTCCGTTTCCCCCTCCCTCCGTTTCCCCCTCCCTCCGTTTCCCCCTCCCTCCGTTTCCCCCTCCCTCCGTTTCCCCCTCCCTCCGTTTCCCCCTCCCTCCCGTTTCCCCCTCCCTCCGTTTCCCCTCCCTCCGTTTCCCCCTCCCCCCCACTCCGTTTCCCCCTCTCCCCTCCTCCCTCCGTTTCCCCTCTCCCCCCTCCCTCCGTTTCCCCCTCCCCCCTCCGTTTCCCCTCCCCCCTCCCTCCGTTTCCCCCTCCGTTTCCCTCCCTCCGTTTCCCTCCCTCCGCTTCCCCCTCCCTCCTTCCGCTTCCCTCCCTCCTTCCGCTTTCCCCTCTCCTTCCGCTTTCCCCTCCCTCCTTCCGTTTCCCCTCCCTCCTTCCGCTTTCCCCTCCCTCCTTCCGCTTTCCCTCCCTCCTTCCGTTTCCCCCTCCCTCCTTCCGTTTCCCCTCCCTCCTTCCGTTTCCCCCTCCCTCCTTCCGTTTCCCCTCCCTCCTTCCGTTTCCCCCTCCCTCCTTCCGTTTCCCCCTCCCTCCTTCCGTTTCCCCCTCCCTCCTTCCGTTTCCCCCTCCCTCCTTCCGTTTCCCCCTCCCTCCTTCCGTTTCCCCTCCCTCCTTCCGTTTCCCCTCCCTCCTTCCGTTTCCCCCTCCCTCCTTCCGTTTCCCCCTCCCTCCTTCCGTTTCCCCCTCCCTCCTTCCGTTTCCCCCTCCCTCCTTCCGTTTCCCCCTCCCTCCTTCCGTTTCCCCCTCCCTCCTTCCGTTTCCCCCCCTCCCTCCTTCCGTTTCCCCCTCCCTCCTTCCGTTTCCCCCTCCCTCCCTCCGCTTCCCCCTCCCTCCTCCGCTTCCCCCTCCCTCCTTCCGCTTCCCCCTCCCTCCTTCCGCTTCCCCCCTCCCTCCTTCCGCTTCCCCCTCCCTCCTTCCGTTTCCCCCTCCCTCCTTCCGCTTTCCCCTCCCTCCCTCCGCTTCCCCCTCCCTCCTTCCGCTTCCCCCTCCCTCCTTCCGCTTCCCCCTCCCTCCTTCCGCTTCCCCCTCCCTCCTTCCGTTTCCCCCTCCCTCCTTCCGCTTCCCCCTCCCTCTCTCCTTCCTCGTCTAATGTTTCCAGTTGTCCCACCGTGCGATGTGTAGTAGGTTTAAAAGCTTTGTCAAGGATATATGAATTCTGTACTTTGTTTTGTTTTAAGGCCTGTTTTAAGGGGGAGGGGGGAGTAGCCCAGGCTGTGTGAGGGTTGGGGTGGGGGGGGAGGGGAGGGGGCAGCAGAAAGCTGGACATGTGGGTTCGATGACAAGGCTGTGCTGGGCTGAAGGAGACCGGCAGTAGAAAGCAGCCTGTATGTTTTCTAGACTTCTTTCATACTGTATCAGTACTGTTGGGTTAATTAAACATTTGAAGAATATTAAACAAAAAAAAAACCACACACACACACAGGCTCGCCTCTTTACTCCCCATCCTGCGTTCGCAGCTGATCGCAGTTAGGAGAGGGAGGAAGGGAGAGAGAGAGAGAGGGTGGGGGAGAACGGGTTTAGAACATTACAGCGCAGTACAGGCCCTTCGGCCCTCGATGTTGTGCCGACCTCGATGGCTGGTACGGTAGCACAGTGGGTCAGCTGCTTCACAGCACCAGGGACCTGGCTTCAATTCCTGGCCTCGGGTCACTGTCTGTGTGGAGTTTGCACACTCTCCCCGTGTCTGCGTGGGTTTCCTCCGGGGTGCTCTGGTTTCCTCCCACAGTCCAAAGATGCGCGGGTTGGGTTGATTGGCCATGCTAAAATTGCCCCTTAGTGTTCAAGGTAGCGGAGGTGAGAGGGATTAGTGGGTAAATATGTAGGGATATGGGAGTAGGGCCTGGGTGGGATTGTGTTCGGTGTAGACTCGATGGGCCGAAGGGCCTCTTTCTGCACTGTCGGGTTCTATGATTCTATGACCTGTGAAGCCAATCTAAAGCCCATCTCACCTATACTATTCCAATATTATCCATATGTTTATCCAATGACCATTTAAATGTCCTTCATGTTGGCGAATCCACAACTGCTGCAGGCAGGGCATTCCACGCCCTTACTACCCTCTGAGTAAAGAACCTACCTCTGACATCCGTCCTATAATTACCACCCCTTAATTTAAAGCTATGTCCCCTCGTGTTAGCCATCACCATCCGAGGAAAAAGGCTCTCACTGTCCACCCTATCTAACCCTCTGATCATCTTGTATGCCTCAATTAGGTCACTTCTTATCCTTCTTCTCTCGAATCAAAATAACCTCAAGTCCCTCAGCCTTTCCTCATAAGACCTTCCCACCATACCAGGCAACATGCTGGTAAACCTCCTTTGCACCTTTTCCAATGCTTCCACATCTTTCCTATAAGGTTTATCAGTGGTCCACTTGGGCCTGGAGGTGTTGGGGATCACCGGTCTTTCACTGTCGATGCCTGAGGTAAGTTCCAGTCCCACATTTCTCCCCCTTCATTATCAGCCACCCTCCCTTCTCCGTCTCTCTCTCTCTCTCATTGGCCTCCCTCCCTCCCTCTTTCTCTCACTTTCCCCTGCTTCTCTGTCTCTTGCTGTCTCACACACTGTCCCTCCCCCATCTTGCTGTCCCCCTTTCTCTCTCACTGTCTTGCAATCCCTCTCTCTCACTGTCCCCCCTCTCCCTGAAAGTTTTAGATTGGCTAGGAGGGAGTTGAAGAGGGAATTAAGAAGGGCTAAAAGAGGACATGAGATGACTTTGGCTGATAGGATTAAGGAGAACCCTAAGGCGTTTTACAGGTATGTCAAGAACAGAAGGTTGGTTAGGGCAAGATTAGGGCCAGTTACAGACAGTAGAGGGAAGTTGTGTGTGGAACCGGAGGAGATTGGAGAGGCGTTGAACCAATATTTCTCTTCGGTGTTCACGCAAGGGGACATGAATGTAGCTGAGGAGGACACTGGGGTGCAGGGGTGTAAAATAGATAGTATTGCAGTTGATACGGGGGATGTGCTGGATATTTTAGAGGGTTTGAAAATAGATAAGTCCCCTGGTCCGGATGGGATTTACCCTAGGATTCTCTGGGAGGCAAGAGAGGTGATTGCGGAGCCTCTGGCTCTGATCTTCAGGTCGTCGTTGGTCTCTGGTATAGTACCGGAAGATTGGAGGACAGCAAATGTTGTCCCATTGTTTAAGAAGGGGAGAAGAGACTTCCCTGGGAATTATAGACCGGTGAGTCTTAATTCTGTGGTGGGTAAGGTTTTGGAAAGGATTATTAGAGACAGGATTTATAGTTATTTGGAGAGTAATGAATTGATTAGAGACAGTCAGCATGGTTTTGTAGTGGGTAGGTCGTGCCTTACTAACCTTATCAAGTTCTTTGAGAAAGTGACCAAAGAGGTGGATAGGGGTAAGGCAGTTGACGTGGTGTATATGGATTTTAGTAAGGCGTTTGATAAGGTTCACCATGGTAGGCTTCTGCAGAAAATGCAGATGTATGGGATTGGGGGTGATCTAGGTAATTGGATCAGGAATTGGCTAGCAGATAGGAGACAGAGGGTGGTGGTTGATGGTAAATATTCGTCATGGAGTTCGGTTACGAGTGGTGTGCCTCAGGGATCTGTTTTGGGGCCACTGCTGTTTGTAATTTTTATTAATGATCTGGATGAGGGTATAGTTGGGTGGATTAGTAAGTTTGCTGATGACACCAAAGTAGGAGGTGTGGTAGATTGTGAGGAAGGGTGTCATAGTTTGCAGGGTGACTTAGAAAGGTTGCAGAGCTGGGCCGCGAGGTGGCGGATGGAGTTTAATGTGGAGAAGTGTGAGGTAATTCATTTTGGTAGGAATAACAGATGTGTTGAGTATAGGGCTAACGGGAGGACTTTGAATAATGTGGGGGAGCAGAGGGATCTAGGTGTATGTGTACATAGATCCCTGAAAGTTGGGAATCAAGTAGATAAGGTTGTTAAGAAGGCATACGGTGTCTTGGCGCTTATTGGTAGGGGGATTGAATTTAGGAGTCGCAGCGTCATGATGCAACTGTACACAACTCTGGTGCGGCCGCACTTGGAGTATTGTGTGCAGTTCTGGTCCCCACATTACAGGAAGGATGTAGAGGATTTGGAGAGGGTGCAGAGGAGGTTTACCAGGATGTTGCCTGGTATGGAGGGGAGATCCTATGAGGAGAGACTGAGAGATTTGGGGTTGTTTTCGCTGGAAAGAAGGCGGCTAAGAGGGGATCTTATTGAAACATATAAGATGATTAGAGGTTTAGACAGGGTAGATAGTGATAGCCTTTTTCCTAGGATGGAGAAAGCTAGCACGAGGGGGCACGACTTTAAATTAAGGGGGGGTAGTTATAGGACTGATGTCAGGGGTAGGTTCTTTACCCAGAGGGTGGTGAGGGACTGGAATGCCCTGCCAGCTGCAGTTGTAAATGCGCCTAGTTTGGGGGCGTTTAAGAGATCTGTGGATAGGTTTATGGACGAAATGGGATTGGTTTAGATTAGTGGGTTAGTGTTGTTTTTTTTTAAAAGCTGGTCGGCGCAACATCGTGGGCCGAAGGGCCTGTTCTGCGCTGTAATGTTCTATGTTCTATGTTCTATGTCTCACTTACTCCCCCTTCTCTCTCTCACTGAACCCCCCCACCTCTCTCTCACTGTACCCCCCCACCCCTCTCTCACTGTCCCCCCACCTCTCTCTCACTGTACCCCCCACCTCTCTCTCACTGTACCCCCCCACCTCTCTCTCACTGTACCCCCCCACCTCTCTCTCACTGTCCCCCCCCACCCCTCTCTCTCTCACTGTCCCCCCCACCTCTCTCTCACTGTACCCCCCCCACCTGTCTCTCACTGTACCCCCCCACCTCTCTCTCACTGTACCCCCCCACCTCTCTCTCACTGTACCCCCCCACCTCTCTCTCACTGTACCCCCCCACCTCTCTCTCACTGTACCCCCCCACCTCTCTCTCACTGTACCCCCCCACCTCTCTCTCACTGTACCCCCCCACCTCTCTCTCACTGTACCCCCCCACCTCTCTCTCACTGTACCCCCCCACCTCTCTCTCACTGTACCCCTCCACCTCTCTCTCACTGTACCCCCCCACCTCTCTCTCACTGTACCCCCCCACCTCTCTCTCACTGTACCCCCCCACCTCTCTCTCACTGTACCCCCCCACCTCTCTCTCACTGTACCCCCCCACCTCTCTCTCACTGTACCCCCCCACCTCTCTCTCACTGTACCCCCCCACCTCTCTCTCACTGTACCCCCCCACCTCTCTCTCACTGTACCCCCCCACCTCTCTCTCACTGTACCCCCCCACCTCTCTCTCACTGTACCCCCCACCTCTCTCTCACTGTACCCCCCCACCTCTCTCTCACTGTACCCCCCCACCTCTCTCTCACTGTACCCCCCCACCTCTCTCTCACTGTACCCCCCCCCTCACTACAGGAAGGATGTGGAAGCTATTGAGAGGGTGCAGAGGAGATTTACAAGGATGTTGCCTGGATTGGGAGGCATGCCTTATGAGGATAGGTTGAGGGAGCTCGGTCTCTTCTCCCTGGAGAGACGAAGGTTGAGAGGGGACCTGAGAGAGGTTTATAAGATGTTGAGAGGTATAGATAGGGTGGATTCTCAGAGGCTATTTCCCAGGGCTGAAATGGTCGCTACGAGAGGACACAGGTTTAAGGTGCTGGGGAGCAGGTACAGAGGAGATGTCAGGGGTAAGTTTTTCACTCAGAGGGTGGTGAGTGAGTGGAATCGGCTGCCGTCGGTGGTGGTGGAGGCGAACTCGCTGGGGTCTTTTAAGAGACTTCTGGATGAGTATATGGAGTCTTTAGGGATTGGCAGTTCTATGGCCTGGTAGGTATGGATGCAACTTGTGGGCCGAAGGGCCTGTTTGTGCTGTAGTGTCCTATGTTCCATTTCTCTCTCTCACTCACTGGCCCTCTCTCTCTCTAGCGGAGGGGAGGGAGGGAGGGTGTGAGGACTGTGCCTGATATTTTTATCCCTCAGAGCACTGGGGGAAAAAAAAAACATTCATTGTTTGTTCGTCAAACACGATTTGTGGGATCTTTCTGTGTGAAAATTTGGCTGCCCTGCCGTCTGTGACAGCTCTCAGAGAGTGTATCATGGCTGTGGGGCTGATGCTCGCGTTGGGGCAGGAAAGCATTCAGAGTTACCTTCAGGTGTGCCAAGGATCTAGATCGTAGGTTGGAACAGTGGAAGGCCATTCAGCCCTTTTGAGCCTACTTTCCCCCTCCCTCCCCAGTTAGTAATAGCCAATCTGACCTTGTGCCTCAACTCCACTTTTCTGGCCGTCTCTCTCCCACCTCACCCTATAACACCCCCTGCTCCCTTGTCGATGGGGAATCTCTGTAACTCGGGCCTTGAATATATTCAGTGTCCTGCAGCCTCCACTGTTCCTCCGGGCGGGGGGGCAGAATCCTAGAGACTGACCCCCCGCCTCAGAGAGAAGAAATTCCCTCTTCATCTCCATCTGCAATGGAAGGGGGAGAGTTTTCTAACAATGACCCCCCCCCCCCCCCATTCTAGATTCCAACCCCCCCACCCACCCCTCATGAGGGGGAACATCCTCTCAGCCTCCGCCCTCTCAAACCCCTCCCCACCACTCAGAATCATATCTGTTTCAATAATGTCATCTCTCGCTCTTTCTAAACTCCAAAAGGCACCCACGCCTCCTTGTCCCAAACCTCTTTTCATTTATTCATGGGACATGGGCCCAGTATTTATTGCCCATCCCTAGTTGCCCCTTGGAGGGCAGTTGAGAGTCAACCACGTTGCTGTGTGGCCTCTGGAGTCACGTGTAGGCCAGACCGGGTAAGGACGGGCAGATTTCCCCTTCCCTAAAGGGACATTAGTGAACCAGATGGGTTTTTCCCGACAAATGGTTTCACCGTCATCCGTAGATTCTTAATTCCAGATATTTTTTATTGAATTCAAATTCCACCCACTGCCGTGGGCGGGATTCAAACCCGGGTGCACCCCAGAACGTTAGCTGAGTTTCTGGATTAATAGTCTAGCGATAATACCACTGGGCCACCGCCTCCCCAAACCTTCCTCGTAATCCTGTGAACGGTTCTGCTCCCTTGTCTAAGGAAAGATGACACTGGCAACGGAGGCAGTGCAGAGAAGGTTCGCTCGGTCGATCCTGGGTCTAGAGGGATTTTCTTATGAGGAGAGGTTGAGTAGGTTGGCGTGGGAGAGTCTAGAACCAGAGAGTGTAAACTCAGAGTGGGGGAGTCAGAGACGAGGAGGAATTTCTCCTGAGGGTTGCGTGTGTGTGTATAATTCTTTAGTGCAAAGGGCTGTGTACAAGCTGGGTCATAGAACCCTACAGTGCAGAAGGAGGCCATTTGGCCCATTGAGTCTGCACCGACCACAATCCCACTCAGGCCCTATCCCATAACCTTAGCTAGTCCCCCCTGACGTTAAGGGGCAGTTTAGCATGGCCAATCCACCCAACCTGCACATCTACCCACCCAGGCTAGTAAGGGCGTGGAATGCCAACTTTAAGGGCGTTCAAATGGTCAGTGGATAGGCATATGGATAACATTGGAATAGTTTAGGTTAGAGGGTCATTAGATTGGTTCCACTGGTCGGGGCAACATCGAGGGCCGAAGGGCCTGTACTGTGCTGTAATGTTCTATGTTCTACCTCTCAGACTCTGGGAGGAAACCGGCGCACCTGGAGGAAACCCACGCAGACACGGGGAGAACGTGCAAACTCCACACAGACAGTGACCCGAGCCGGGGCTCTGGCGCTGTGAGGCTGCAGTGCTAACCACTGTGCCACCGTGCCACAAGGTGTGAGGTAGAGGAGCAAGGGAGGAAGGTTCCAGATCTTTCTGCCCTAAATTAGGGCTGAGACAGACAGATTTTTAACCGGGGACGGAATGGAGGGTTACGGGGATAAAGCAGGAAAGTGGGAGAGGAGGATTCTCACATCAGATCAATCATTGAATGGGCAGGATAGACTTGATGGGCCAAATGGCCTACTTCTGCTGCTGCTCGTGTCGGGCGAACCCCCAGGAATCAACCGAGTGAACCTCTGAATGATCTCAAATGATGCCTGAATACCACGGGCTCCCCGAGGGGCAATTAAGGACGGGCGTTAGATGCTGGAACGGCCCAGCGACGCTCTCAGTCCCAGTGCCCTGTTCTTGAGCATTGAGGCCCCCCGAGAGTTCCCGTCCCAGCGGGCCGCGTCTACAGCTGAACTCGGGCCGGGGGAAGACTGCGACGGAGACACCGAGTGAATGGAAGCCGTGTGCAGCTTATCGTTGACCCCAACCCCAACCCCGGTCAACCCAACCCAAGATGGCCACCTGAGAGTTCAGCTGCTGTCGCACCAGGAAAGATGATTGGAGTCGCGTGAAGTGGGTGGCGAGGTATTTATTCACGACCGACGCAATAGACACGGAAGCGCGCGCGCACACACGAGTGAAGGCACGTTGTTACAGGGCAGCCGGACCCCCCCCCCCCGAGGAACGTTCCGCCTGAGAACAAGTGACCGCGGTCCTGAAGTGAAGTGTCAGCTCCTGACGGGGTGGGGGGTGACGTCTGGGGAGGGGGAGAGAGAGAGAGAGGGGAGGAGGAGGGTGTGGGGAACATCCTCGTGAGCCTGTTCCTCGCCATCAACAGCTCGGGGAAGCGAGAGGAGGAGGAGGGCGATTGCGGGGGGGGGGGTGGTGGTGGTGGTGGTAAGATGCAAGGAAACGTCGGGAAAATCCTGAGCAGGTCAGCTGGGAGCGAGAGAGAGAGAGAAACAGATGGCGTCTCGAGTCCCCGTGACTTCCCCAGAGTGTTTGCCAAGGGCACAGGGAGGATGGGAGAGGGTTTGGGACTCCTGCCCCCTCGAGTGGGGGGTGGGGGGGGGCCACCGACGCGCTGGCTCGAGCCCTCTTTTGTTAATTTTCCATCTCAGGTCGATGAGCTCCGATGGCAGATCGTCTGGTTGGGAAATGACGGGGCAGTCTCAAAGGGCGATCAACGGGGGCAACGTGGTTGGAGGGCGAACCCGCCCTCCCGGGGATGTCCATCGTCCGTCCAAGGTCACCGGAAGGGACAAAGAGGTTGAAGATCAGAGGCCAACAAATGAACAAAAGCCAAACTCCCCCCTCTCTCCCTCCCTCCCTCGGGGTCAGTCGGGATTCCCTCTGTGTCGATGGGTCGGTGGTCAGGGTGTTGTTGGGGAAGGGGGTGGGAGACGTTGGTGAGGGGTGGGTGGGGGGAGGTGTTGGGGTCTAAGGGTCAGGGTTAGCAGCTCGTGCTGCTCGGGCTCCTCCCGATGGGCTGCGCCTGTGCCTGGTGTGCAGACTTGGCAGGAATACCACCGCTCCCCCTGCCCCCCCCCACGCCGACGGTTGCTGACGGGCAGGCGCAGAAAACTGGCCCCACCCCCAGTTCGCCCTGGCCTCCAGTGTGTCGGGTCTCGGGCTGGTGCTGGCAGCGTTGACCTCCGCGCTCCGCTGCACGTCCACGAAACCCGGGCTTGAAACCGCTCGCCGGGCAGCTGAGGGTGGCGAGTTGTCAGAGTTGGACAGCTCCTCTGGCGAGGCGGAGGGGTGGAAGTTGGAGACCGATGCCGGGAGAGCCTCATTGCCTGTTGGAAGGAGGAGGGGGAAAGGGGGACAGTTAGAGAACAATTGCACAACAAGATTAACCACAACATGCACAAAGCACGCCTCCCCGCCCCCCCTCCTTCAACCCCTCCATGTCTCAGTTAGATTCCTTATAATCCCCCTCCCCAAAACATTTGTAACCCCCTTCCCTACTTCCCCCTTGAGAAGGGCTGGGTTGCAGCAGGAGGGAAAAGAGGGACAGTTAGAGAGCAATTGCACAAAAAGGTTAACCACAACATCCACAAACCCCATCCTTCACCCCCACCAACCCCTCCATATCTCCGTTAGATTCCTTATCATCCCCTTCCCCAAAATATTGGTAACCGCTTCCCTACTTTCCGCTTGAGAAGGGCTGGGTTGCAGCAGGAGGGAAAAGAGGGACAGTTAGAGAGCAATTGCACAAGAAGGTTAACCATCTCATCCACAAACCACCCCCCCCCCCCCCCACCAATCCCCACCTTCTCAGACTCTCGTATAATGCCCTCCCTGAAGCACTTGTAACCCACCCATAAATGCCCCTGGAGAAGGTGGTAGGGGAGCTTGATTGTGGTGGCAGGGAAGTGGCATTTTATCTCAGGGTTGGCGGGGGGGGAGTAGTATGATGGAATGGGAGGGACTGTTTGAGTGGGGAGTGGGGCAGGCGCAATGTAGGGAGGCAAAGGAGCAATTGGGAAGAGGTGAAATTGGGCGGGGAGAATGTGGGTAGGGGTTAGGATGCTTTGGGGTTTTTTTATTCCTTACAGAGTTTAATTAAGATAAATATGAGATGATGCATTTTGGTAGATTGAACCAGGGCAGGACTTACTCAGTTAAAGGTAGGGCGTTGGGGAGAGTTACAGAACAAAGAGATCTAGGGGGACATGTTCATAGCTCCTTGAAAGTGGAGTCACAGGTGGACAGAGTGGTGAAGAAGGCATTCGGCATGCTTGGTTTCATCGGTCAGAACATTGAGTACAGGAGTTGGGACGTCTTGTTGAAGTTGTACAAGACATTGGTAAGGCCACACTTGGAATACTGTGTACAGTTCTGGTCACCCTATTATAGAAAGGATATTATAAGAACATAAGAACATAAGAAATAGGAGCAGGAGTAGGCCATCTAGCCCTTCGAGCCTGCCCCGCCATTCAATAAGATCATGGCTGATCTGTCGTGGCTCAGTTCCACTTTCCCGCCCTCTCCCCATAACCCTTAATCCCCTCTCTTATCAAGAACCCATCAACCTGCTTCTTAAAAATATTTAGCGAGGCAGCCTCCACCACTTCAACGGGCAGAGAATTCCAGAGATTCACCACCCTTTGAGTGAAGAAGTTCCTCCTCAACTCCGTTCTAAACCGCCTCCCCTTTATCTTGAGGCTGTGCCCCCTAGTCCAGAAAAGATTTACTAGGATGCTACCGGGACTTGATGGATTGAGTTATAAGGAGAGGCTGGATAGACTGGGACTTTTTCCTCTGGAGTGTAGGAGGCTGAGGGGTGATCATATAGAGGTCTGTCACACACACGCACACGCGCACACACACACAGACACGCACACACACACAGACACACACGTGCACACAGACAGACACAGATGCACAAACACACACACACACTCACAGACACGCACACACACACACACACACACAAACACAGACATGCACACACGCACAGACACACACATTCGCACACACGCACAGACACACAAACAGACACGCACACACACACACACAGACACAAACACAGACACGCACACACACACACACTCACAGACATGCACGGACACACACAGACACACAAACACAGACACGCACAGACACGCACGCACACACAGACACGTGCACACAGACACGCACACACAGACACACACATATATACACACACACATACACACGCACACACACCACATATGGACCCCATACATACACACGGATCCCCTTTAAATAAACGCAAAAGGAATTAATCTCACAGTTAGAACCCTACAGAGCAGGAAGAAGCCATTCAGCCCATCAAGTCTGTACCGACCACAATCCCACCCAGGCCCATATCCCTCCATATTATACCCACTAATCCCTCTAACCTACACATCCCTGGACACTAAGGGGCAATTTCTTAGCACGGCCAATCAACCTACCCGCACATCTTTGGACTATTGGAGGAAACCCAGGCAGACACGAGGAGAATGCGCAAACTCCACACAGACAGTGACCCCGAGGCCGGGAATCGGACCCAGGTCCCTGGAGCTGTGAAGCAGCAGCGCTGACCCACTGTGCCACCGTGCCGTTAGGGAGGGAGAATCGTTGTGCGGGCCCCACACGCACTCACACCCAGATCTGCTTTAAATAAATTAAAAGGGAAACGATCTGTGTCGGGGGCGGCCAGTCGACTTCTTCTCACCCCTCGGGTGGACCCCACGCCAGGGTCCGTACCACCCTCTCTCCCATCCCAGCCCCCCCCCCCCCCACCCCGGAGAACAGGTGGAACGGTGGAAGTTCTTTTCCCACGGATTCCCAGAGCCTGTGAGGGAGGGTCCGGGGGGGGGGATAGTGGGGGTGGGGTGGTGTGGGTGGGTTGCCGGGGGAGTTGGGGGGGGGGGAGGTGGGGTGTGGGTGGGTTGGGGGGGGGGGGGGGAAGGGGGAGAGTTGGGGGGGGACACATTGTCCCACTTACTGGTGAGATGCAGCATGAACACCAACAGGAGATACACGCTTCCCATGGTTGAGAGTTTCTTCAGCGTCTCTGCTCTGCCGTCTCTCCGTGTGGCCGTGGTTTTAAACCCACCCCAGTCTCTCTCTCTCTCTCTCTCTCTCTCTATGGGGTTGTTGTTTCTTCATTTTGCAGCCCGTATGCAAATCTGCACTGACCGATTCCTCCTCCCAGCCCCAGGTGCCAACCGACGCTGAACTCAGAGGAGCACCACCGAGACGTCAGGTCCTCTCCAACCGCGATGCCTCCCACAGTTGCTCAGCCTCCGGTAGACTTTCCCTGCCCACGTTCAACTTCTAACGTCCACCGCCGCGCCAAATTCGAGGCATGGGTGGCCACAGCGCCAGGGATTTGGGGTCAATTCCTGGCACGGGGTCACTGTCTGTGCAGAGTCTGCATTGTCCGTCTGCCCCCTACCCCCACCGTCCCCCAGCGCTCCCTGTCTGCATGCTCCAGTTCCTTCCCAAAGATGTGCAGGTTAGGTGGATTGGCCGCGATAAATTGTCCCCCCTCTCCCCTTCCTCTCTGGCTCTCTCTCTATTGCTCTCTTTCTCTCTCTCTCCCTTTCATAAGAACATAAGAAATAGGAGCAGGAGTGGGCCATCTAGCCCTTCGAGCCTGCCCCGCCATTCAATAAGATCATGGCTGATCTGTCGCTGCTCAGTTCCACATTCCCGCCCTCTCCCCATAACCCTTAATCCCCTCTCTTATCAAGAACCCATCAACCCGCTTCTTAAAAATATTTAGCGAGGCAGCCTCCACCACTTCAACGGGCAGAGAATTCCAGAGATTCACCACCCTTTGAGTGAAGAAGTTCCTCCTCAACTCCGTTCTAAACCGCCCCCCTTTTATCTTGAGGCTGTGCCCCCTAGTCCTACTGTCTTTTTTGAGCGGGAAGAGTCTCTCCACCTCTATCCTATCCATCCCATTCATCATCTTATACGTCTCAATGAGGTCTCCCCTCATTCTTCTAAACTCCAACGAGTACAAGCCCAGTTTATTCAGCCTCTCCTCATAGCTCAACCCCCTCAACTCCGGTATCAGCCTAGTAAACCTCCTCTGCACTCCCTCCAAGGCCAAAATATCTTTGCGCAGGTGCGGCGCCCAAACCTGCACACAGTACTCCAGCTGCGGCCTCACCAATGCCCTATACAGCTGCAGCAAGACCTCCCTACTTTTATATTCAATCCCCCTCGCTATGAAGGCCAGCATCCCATTCGCCTTCCTGACCACCTGCTGCACCTGCAAGCTGGGTTTTTGCGACTCATGCACAAGGACCCCGAGGTCCCTCTGCACCGTCGCCTGCTGCAGTTTTTCGCCCCGTAAGTAATAGTCCTTCCTACCATTCTTCCTACCAAAGTGGACCACCTCACACTTGCCAACATTAAATTCCATTTGCCATTTCCTGGCCCATTCGCCCAGCCTATCTAGATCCTTCTGCAGACTCTCCACACCCTCCGCACAATTTGCCGTTCCCCCAATCTTGGTGTCATCAGCAAATTTTGACACCGTACACTCGGTTCCCTCCTCCAGATCATCTATATAAATGGTAAAAAGCTGAGGCCCCAGCACCGACCCCTGGGGCACTCCACTAGTCACCATCCGCCAATCCGAATAGCACCCGTTGACCCCCACTCTCTGCCTCCTATTTGACAACCAATCCTCTATCCACGCTAACACCCTACCCCCAACTCCATGCCCCTCGACCTTCTGCAATAACCTCTTGTGAGGTACTTTGTCAAACGCCTTCTGATAATCTGGAAAGACCACATCCACCGGCTCTCCTCTATCCACCGCCCTAGACACATCCTCATAGAACTCCAGTAAATTTGTCAGACTCTCTATCTATCAGACTTTCTCTCTATCCCTCCCCAATCACCTTATCCCTGTCTCTCTATCTGTCTGTCTCTCTCTCTATTCCTCATTATCCTTCTCTTTCTTTCTCTATCCCTCTCTCTCCATCCCCCTCTCTATCATCCTCTCTCTCTCTCTCTCTCTCTCCATCCCTCTCTCTCACCTTTCTCTCTGTCTCTCTCTATTGCTCTCTTTCTGTCTATCCCTTTCTCTCTATCCCCTCCTCTATCACCTTATCTCTGTCTCTCTATCTCTCTCTCTCTCTCTCTATTCCTCATTATCCTTCTCTTTCTTTCTCTATCATCCTCTCTCTCCATCCCTCTCTTCCACCTTTCTCTCTGGCTCTCTCTCTATTGCTCTCTTTCTCTCTATCCCTTTCTCTCTATCCCTCCCCAATCACCTTATCTCTCTCTCTCTCTCTATTGCTCTCTTTCTCTCTATCCCTCCCTCTATCACCTTATCCCTATCTGTCTGTCTGTCTCTCTCTCTCTATTTCCCTATCTCTCTTTTTACCCCTCACTATCCTTCTATCTCTCTCCCTCTCTCTCTCTCTCTCTCTCTCTATCCCTGGGAGAGAAGTTTATTTTCCATGATCCAGTGCTGGGTTGTCAGATGAGAGTTAAGATGTGCTGATGTGTGACATTAGTCCAGGTTGACTGTGTTTGGGGTTTAAGGCAGGTGGGTTTTTGCCGTGAGCTGCTCTCTGGTTAACGGGAGCTGGGGGGGGTGGATTGTGAGGAGAGAGGGGTCAGTCATTATTGTCACTGTCATTCCCACATTGGAATGGACTCAACTCTGAGTCACTGAGTTCCCCCAAACATTTCCATTTGTCGTGCTGGGAATTTGATTGATTGATGGCAGTGTCTGCCTCTTTCCCCCCCGCACCAACCCCCCCCTCAACCCCTCACCTCTCCCCCACTCTCAGCCCTGAGCTCACCCATTTCCAATTTCTCTCCCCCTCCCACACCCTTCGCACGAGTGACCTATCTCAGAGAATCCCAACAGCACAGAAGGAGGCCATTTGGCCCATCGAGTCTGCAAGCACCATAATCCCACCCAGACCCTACCCCCGAGGCCTTAGGGTAAATAAATTTACCTGCCCATCTTTGGACACTAAGGGACAATTTAGCACGGCCAATCCACCTAACCCGCACATCTTTGGACACTAAGGGGCAATTTAGCATGGCCAATCCACCTAACCCGCACATCTTTGGACACTAAGGGGCAATTTAGCATGGCCAATCCACCTAACCTGCACATCTTTGGACACTAAGGGACAATTTAGCACGGCCAATCCACCTAACCCGCACATCTTTGGACACTAAGGGGCAATTTAGCACGGCCAATCCACCTAACCTGCACATCTTTGGACACTAAGGGACAATTTAGCACGGCCAATCCACCTAACCCGCACATCTTTGGACACTAAGGGGCAATTTAGCATGGCCAATCCACCTGACCTGCACATCTTTGGACTGTGGGAGGAAAGCGGAGCACCCAGAGGAAACTATAACAGGAATCTCAAAGTACCTGTGACCCGAGAGTAAAAATGAACAAAATGTCATTTAAACCATTGAAGTAGCAAAAAAAGGACTTCTAATAGACAGCTCAGCAACAATGAAACAAGGAATAAACTATTACAGCTGCAGAGAACATGATTTAAAAAATAAATTCTTTAAGGTACACTAATGTTACAATTGCCACGTCTATTGGGAAATAGCACTGCATGGTAGATTGTTGCATAAAGTTAAATCTCACAGGATCCAGGGTAAGGTATCTAAATGGATACAAAATTGGCTTCTTGACAGAATAAGAAGGTCTCACAACACCAGGTTAAAGTCCAACCAGTTTATTTGATAGTAAACACACAAGGAATTGCTGTACCTTTGCCAGGTGTGTGGAAAGTTCTGATCAGAAACAGAGCATATAAAGACACACACAGTTTACAGAGTACTGATTAGAATGTGAATCTTTACAGCTAATCAAGTCTTAAAGGTGCAGACAGTGTGAGTGGAGATAGCGTTAAGCATAGGTTAAAGAGATGTGTATTTTCTCCAGACAGGACAGTAAGTGAGATGTTACAAGCCCAGGCAAGTCATGGGGGTTACAGATAGTGCGACATGAAACCAAAGTCCCTGTTGAGGCCGTCCTCGTGTGCAGAACTTGGCTATCAGTCTCTGCTCAGTGACTCTGCGCTGTCGTGTGTCGTGAAGGCCGCCTTGGAGAACGCTTACCCGAAGATCAGAGGCCGAATGCCTGTGATTGCTGAAGTGTTCGCCAACAAGAAGGGAACAGTTTTGCCTGATGATTGTTGAGTGGTGTTCACTCATCCGTTGTCGTAGCATCTGCATGGTCTCCCCAATGTACCATGCTTCGGGACATCCTTTCCTGAAACGTATCAGGTAGACAACGTTGGCCGAGTTGCAACAGTATTTACCGTATACCTGGTGGATGGTATTCTCACGTGTGATGATGGCATCCATGTCGATGATCCGGCATGTCTTGCAGAGGTTGCTGTGGCAGGGTTGTGTGGTGTTGTGGTCACTGTTCTCCTGAAGGCTGGGTAGTTTGCTGCGGACAATGGTCTGTTTGAGGTTGCGTGGTTGTTTGAAGTCAAGAAGGCGGGGTGTGGGGATAGCCCTGGCGAGATGTTCGTCTTCATCAATGATATGTTGAAGTCTCCGGAGAAGATGTCGTAGCTTCTCCGCTCCGGGGAAGTACTGGACGACGAACGGTACTCTGTCCATTGACTTAGAACATAGAACATAGAACATTACAGCGCAGAACAGGCCCTTCGGCCCACGATGTTGCGCCGACCAGCTTTTTAAAAAAAAAACAACACTAACCCACTAATCTAAACCAATCCCATTTCGTCCATAAACCTATCCACAGATCTCTTAAACGCCCCCAAACCAGGCGCATTTACGACTGCAGCAGGCAGGGCATTCCAGTCCCTCACCACCCTCTGGGTAAAGAACCTACCCCTGACATCAGTCCTATAACTACCCCCCCTTAATTTAAAGCCGTGCCCCCTCGTGCTAGCTTTCTCCATCCTAGGAAAAAGGCTATCACTATCCACCCTGTCTAAACCTCTAATCATCTTATATGTTTCAATAAGATCCCCTCTTAGCCGCCTTCTTTCCAACGAAAACAACCCCAAATCCCTCAGTCTCTCCTCATAGGATCTCCCCTCCATACCAGGCAACATCCTGGTAAACCTCCTCTGCACCCTCTCCAAAGTCTCTACATCCTTCCTGTAATGTGGGGACCAGAACTGCACACAGTACTCCAAGTGCGGCGGCACCAGAGTAGTGTACAGTTGCATCATGACGCTGCGACTCCTAAATTCAATCCCCCTACCAATAAACGCCAAGACACCGTACGCCTTCTTAACAACCCTATCTACTTGATTCCCAACTTTCAGGGATCTATGTACACATACACCTAGATCCCTCTGCTCCTCCACACTATTCAAAGTCCTCCCGTTAGCCCTATACTCAACACATCTGTTATTCCTACCGAAATGAATTACCTCACATTTCTCCGCATTAAACTCCATCTGCCACCTCGCGGCCCAGCTCTGCAACCTGTCTAAGTCTTCCTGCAAACTACGACACCCTTCCTCACAATCTACCACACCTCCGACTTTGGTGTCATCAGCAAACTTACTAATCCACCCAACTATACCCTCATCCAGATCATTAATAAAAATTACAAACAGCAGTGGCCCCAAAACAGATCCCTGAGGCACACCACTCGTAACTGAACTCCATGACGAATATTTACCATCAACCACCACCCTCTGTCTCCTATCTGCTAGCCAATTCCTGATCCAATTACCTCGATCACCCCCAATCCCATACATCTGCATTTTCTGCAGAAGCATACCATGGTGAACCTTATCAAACGCCTTACTAAAATCCATATATACCACGTCAACTGCCTTACCCCTATCCACCTCTTTGGTCACTTTCTCAAAGAACTCGATAAGGTTAGTAAGGCACGACCTACCCGCTACAAAACCATGCTGACTATCTCCAATCAATTCATTACTCTCCAAATAACTTCTTGACAAAAGCCAGAGGGTGGTTGTAGAGGGTTATTTTTTAAACTGGAGGCCTGTGACCAGCGATGTGCCTCAGGGATCAGTGCTGGGCCCACTGTTATTTGTCGTTTATATTAATGATTTGGATGAGAATATAGGAGGCATTGTTAGTAAGTTTGTAGATGACACCAAGATTGGTGGCATAGTGGACAGTGAGGAAAGTTATCTCCGATTGCAACAGAATCTTGATCAATTGGGCCAGTGGGCTGACAAATGGCAGATGGAGTTTAATTTAGATAAATGCGAGGTGATGCATTTTGGAGATTGAACCAGGGCAGGACTTACTCGGTTAATGGTAGGGCGCTGGGGAGAGTTACAGAACAAAGAGACCTAGGGGTACAGGTTCATAGCTCCTTGAAAGTAGAGTCACAGGTGGACAGAGTGGTGAAGAAGGCATTCAGCATGCTTGGTTTCATCGGTCAGAACATTGAATACAGGAGTTGGGACGTCTTGTTGAAGTTGTACAAGACATTGGTAAGGCCACACTTGGAATACTGTGTACAGTTCTGGTCACCCTATTATAGAAAGGATATTATTAAACTAGAAAGAGTGCAGAAAAGATTTACTAGGATGCTACCGGGACTTGATGGATTGGGTTATAAGGAGAGGCTGGATAGACTGGGACTTTTTTCTCTGGAGTGTAGGAGACTGAGGGGTGATTTTATAGAGGTCTATAAAATAATGAGGGGCACAGATCAGCTAGATAGTCAATATCTTTTCCCAAAGGTAGGGGAGACTAAAACTAGAGGGGAGAGGTTTAAGGTGAGAGGGGAGAGATACAAAAGGGTCCAGAGGGGTAATTATTTCACACAGAGGATGGTGAGTGTCTGGAACAAGCTGCCAGAGGTAGTAGTAGAGGCGGGTACAATTTTATCTTTTCAAAATTAGATAGTTACATGGGTAAGATGGGTGTAGAGGGATATGGGTCAAATGCGGGCAATTGGGATTGGCTTAGGGTGTTAAAAACAGGGCGGCATGGACAAATTGGGTCGAAGAGCCTGTTTCCATGCTTGTAAACCTCTGAGACGCTATAATCCCACCCAGGCCCTATCCCCATAAGCCCATACATTTACCCCAGCTAGTCCCCCTGACATTAAGGGGCAATTTAGCATGGCCAATCCACCTAACCCGCATATCTTTGGGATGTGGGAGGAAACTGGAACACCCGGAGGAGACCCACGCAGGCGGGGGTGGGGAGCGTGCAGACTCCACACAGATAGTGACCCAAGCCAGGAATCGAACCAGGGATCCCAGCACCGCGAGGCAGCCGTGCCAACCACTGTGCCATCGAGCTGCCCATGAGAGAGAGGCAGAGAGAGGAGAGGAGAGGGAGACACGGGGAGAGGGACAGAGAGAGGGACGCAGAGACTGAAAGAGACACAGAGACAGAAAAAAGACAGAGAGAAACAGAAAGAGGGGGAGAGACAAAGAGACAGAAGAGAGAGAGAAATGGAGAGAGAGATAGAGAGAGAAAAACAGAGACACAGAAAGAGAGAGAGAGAAAATTGCGAGAGACAGGGAGACAGACAGACAGAGACAGACAGACAGAGACAGACAGACAGACAGAGAGACAGGGAGAGGCAGAGACCCAGAAAGAGAGAGAGAGAGAGAGGGAGACACAGAGAGAGAGACAGAGACTCA
This sequence comes from Carcharhinus amblyrhynchos, assembly GCF_965287045.1. Classification (NCBI taxonomy): domain Eukaryota; kingdom Metazoa; phylum Chordata; class Chondrichthyes; order Carcharhiniformes; family Carcharhinidae; genus Carcharhinus; species Carcharhinus amblyrhynchos. Next base: position 28,660 of record NW_027650891.1, read on the forward strand.
GAAAGAGAGAGAGAGATGGTGAACCTGTGGAATTCTCTGCCATGAGGACCAAGTCACTGAATATATTTAAGAAAGATAGATGTTTAAATTCCAAAGGCACCAGGGGCTATGGGGAGAGAGCGGGAGAGCGACAGTGTGATAGAGGATCAGCCATGATCATAATGAACGACAGAGCAGGTTTGAGGGCCTGAATGGCCTCCTCCTGTTTCTAGTTTCGATGTTTCAATGTCACCGTCGCCCTGGGCCCGGGTTAAATCTGGAATGAAACTATGTGGGGTACTTTCCTCTGTTTGAAAATAGTCCGACTGTTTCCCTTCTGAACGGGACCCTCCCCTCCCCCTCCACCCATCGGAGATGCTGAGGGGGAAGTGAAACCCACTCTCTCTACCCCCCCTCTGTGTTCATCTCCATCCTGTCCTCCCCTCTCTTCTCTCTGTCCCCCTCTCGCTGTGTGTGTCTCTCGCTTACACTCTCTCTGTCTCTCTGCCTCCCTCTCTCTCTATGTCTCTCTCTCTGTCTCTGTGTGTGTCTCTCGCTCTGTCTCTGTCTATGTCTCTCTCTCTGTCTCTGTGTGTCTCTCTCTGCGTGTGTCTCTCTCTCTCACGCTCTCTCTCTCTCTCTGTCTCTGTCTCCCTGTCTCTGTGTGTGTCTCTCTCTGTGTCTCGCTCTCTCTTACGTTCTCTCTCTCTCTGTGTCTCTGTCTCTCCGTCCCTGTGTGTGTGTCTCTCTGTGTCTCTCTCTCTCTCTCTCTCACGCTCTCTCTCTGTGTCTCTCTCTCTGTCTCTGTGTGTGTGTCTCTCTCTGTCTCTCTCTCTCTCTGTATCCTCTCTCTCTTATGTTCTGTGTGTGTGTGTGTGTCTCTCTCTCTCTCTCTCTGTCTCTGTGTGTGTCTCTCTCTGTCTCTCTCTCTCTCTCTGTCTGTGTGTCTCTCTCTCTCTCTGTATCTCTCTCTCTCTTATGCTCTGTGCGTGTGTGTCTCGCTCTCTGTCTGTGTGTGTGTGTGTCTCTCTCTCTGTGTATCTCTCTCTTTCTTATGCTCTGTGTGTCTCTCTCTCTCTGTCTCTGTGTGTGTGTGTCTCTCTGTCTTTGTCTCTCTCTCTCTGTCTCTCTCTCTCTATTCTGTCTCTCTGCCTCTCTCTGTCTGTTTCTCTCTTCTCTCTCTAGCTCTCCCTCTCTCTCTCTCCATCTCTCTCTCTCTCTGCCTGTCTGTCTCTCTCTCTCTTCTCTATCTGTTTATGTCTGTCTGTCTTTGTCTCTCTCTCTCTGTCTCTCTCTCTTTGTGTGATTAGATCAGCTAGAAAGAACATAAGAACATAAGAACATAAGAAATAGGAGCAGGAGTAGGCCAACTAGCCCTTCGAGCCTGCCCCGCCATTCAATAAGATCATGGCTGATCTGTCGTGGCTCAGTTCCACATTCCCGCCCTCTCCCCATAACCCTTAATCCCCTCTCTTATCAAAAACCCATCAACCCGCGTCTTAAAAATATTTAGCGAGGTTGCCTCCACTTTGGCATATTTGTCCGCAGATCTCTGAAAGCAGAAGGGCATGTAAGTAGGCTGGCGAAAAAGGCATATGGGACACTTGCCTTTATCAATCGATAAAGATTAGAGTTGTATAGAACTTTGGTGAGGTCACTGCTAGTGTAGTGTGTGCAGTTCTGGTGTTCAGATTACCAACGACCTGTCCTGGACCCCTCCATGCCAACACCATAGTTAAGAAAGCTCACCAATGCCTCTACTTTCTTAGACGACGAAGGAAATTTGGCATGTCAGCTATGACTCTTGCCAGCTTTTACAGATGCATCATAGAAAGCATTCCTTCGGTTGTATCTCAGCTTGGTATGGCTCCTGCTCTGCCCAAGACCACAAAATGTCATGAATGTGGCCCAATCTATCATGCAAACCAGCCTCCCTTCCATTGATCCTGACATTCCGTGTTATGGGTCATGTGCTGGTGGATGGGATTAGGTGAGAGTTCAGGTGTTTCCAATTATTGGTGCGGACTCAATGGGCTATACGATTCGATGATGCAAAGTGCAGCTTTCAATTCTAGCTTTCCTTTTCTATTCTGAGTACGAATTACAGATTCCTGTGAAATTAGTGCCCTACTTTCCTATATTACAACAGTGACTACATTTCACTGGCTATGAAATGGGAAAGGTGTTATGAAAATGCGAGTTTTTTTTATATTTGAAGTGTGTTTGCTCAAGTAACTCAGCGATTAGACAAACTGCCTCCTGTAACACATTCATTTCTTTACAATTACAACCATGGTCTGGTACAAACTTTCCTGTTGTATTTGAAGAATATTAAACAGGGAATATGTACAAAATGTACCATTATATATTAAGGCAATATTCTAACATTTCTAATTATAAAAATAACAGATTCACAACCCTGTCGGGAGGAGTAGTACCTCATTTAACTCTCTTTTCCCAAAGGTAGGGGAGTCTAAAACTAGAGGGTGTAGTTTTAAGGTGAGAGGGGAGAGTGCCCAGAGGGGCAATGTTTTCACACAGAGGGTGGTGAGTGTCTGGAACGAGCTGCCAGAGGTAGTAGTAGATGTGGGTACAATTTTATCTTTTAAAAAGCAAATCAAACTCAGACTTTTGTATCTTTTTCCTGATGGAAGAAGGTGGAAGAGAGAATGTCCAGGGTGCGTAGGGAGTCCTTAATTATGCTGGCTGCTTTTCCCAGAGGCAGCGGGAAGTGTAGACAGAGTCAATGGATGGGAGGCTGGTTTGCCTGATGGATTAGATTTTGTTCATGACCCTTTTGTAGTTCCTTGCGGTCTTGGAGAGAGCAGGAAGCCCATACCGAGCTGCGATACAACCAGAAAGAATACTTCCTATGATGTACCTGTAAAAGTTGGTGAGAGTTGGAGCTGACATGCCAAAATTTCCTTTGGTTTTCTGAGAAAGTTGGTGGGGCTTTCTCAAGCAGTCAAGAACCTACCTATCTCTATCTTAAAGACACTCGTTGACCTGGAAAGAAGGCGGCTAAGAGGGGATCTTATAGAAACATATAAGATGATTAGAGGTTTAGATAGGGTGGATGGTGATAGCCTGTTTCCTCGGATGGAGAAATCTAGCACGAGGGGGCATGGCTTTAAATTAAGGGGGGGTAGTTATAGGACGGATGTCAGGGGCAGGTTCTTTACCCAGAGGGTGGTGAGGGACTGGAATGCCTAGTTTGGGGGCGTTTAAGAGATTGGTGGATAGGTTTATGGACGAAAAGGGATTGGTTTAGATTAGTGGGTCAATGTTTTTTTTTAAAAATAAGACTGGTCGGCGCAACATCGTGGGCCGAAGGGCCTGTTCCGCGCTGTAATGTTCTACGTTCTACGTTCTATGTTCTATGTTCTAAGCTCCACACAGCTTTCCTGTGGCAATGAGTTCCCCAGGTTCCCCACCCCCCGGCTGAAGGAGTTCCTCCTCGTCTCGGTTCCCAAGGGTTGTCCCTTCACCTTGAGGCTGTGCCCCTCGGATCCCAGTCTCTCCATGTCCACTCTATCCCGAGACTTTCAGTACGAGCGGAGGGACCAGGACGTGTTGGTGATCTGAACACCTTGAAGGCCTTTGTACCATTAGCAACCTTGGATATGCAGTGCTCCGTTCTGCCCTCCGCCCCCACCCCCCTCCGTCGCAGTTACTGCATCAAGATTGAGGATGGTAAAGGAAATACGCTGATCTGTATTGGCCCCTGCCCTTCATTCTCACTTCCTGTCTGTGAACCAATCCTCAATCTAGCTAACATCTATCGTCCACCCTTCCTCCAATCCCCTGAACCTCAGCCTGGTGTGACAACCTTCTTGTGTGACACCTTCGCTGAACACGACTGAAAATTTTGAACACATTACGTCGAGCGACGAGGTGAGACCGACGGCCCTTGACATCAAGGCCGCATCTGACAGAGCGCGGCATCGAGGAACTCGAGCAAAACTGGAATCGTAGACACCATAGAAAATTACAGCTCAGGAGGAGGCCATTCAGCCCATCAGGTCTGTACCGACTCTCCAAAAGAGCATCCTACTCAACCCCATCCCCCTAACCCTATGCATTTACCCACCTATTCCACCCTAATCTACACATCTTTGGACACTAAGGGGCAATTTAGCACGGCCAATCCCCCTAACCTGCACATCTTTGGACACTAAGGGACAATTTAGCATGGCCAATCCCCCTAACCTGCACATCTTTGGACACTAAGGGACAATTTAGCATGGCCAATCCACCTAACCTACTCATCTTTGGACACTAAGGGACAATTTAGCATGGCCAATCCACCTAACCTACTCATCTTTGGACACTAAGGGACAATTTAGCATGGCCAATCCCCCTAACCTGCACATCTTTGGACACTAAGGGGCAATGTAGCATGGCCAATCCACCTAACCTACTCATCTTTGGACACTAAGGGACAATTTAGCATGGCCAATCCACCTAACCTACTCATCTTTGGACACTAAGGGACAATTTAGCATGGCCAATCCCCCTAACCTGCACATCTTTGGACACTAAGGGACAATTTAGCATGGCCAATCCCCCTAACCTGCACATCTTTGGACACTAAGGGACAATTTAGCATGGCCAATCCACCTAACCTCCACATCTTTGGACACTAAGGGACAATTTAGCACGGCCAATCCACCTAACCTACTCATCTTTGGACACTAAGGGACAATTTAGCATGGCCAATCCACCTAACCTGCACATCTTCGGACACTAAGGGGCAATTTAGCATGGCCAATCCACCTAACCTGCACATCTTCGGACACTAAGGGGCAATTTAGCATGGCCAATCCACCTAACCTGCACATCTTTGGACACTAAGGGACAATTTAGCTTGGCCAATCCACCTAACCTACACATCTTTGGACACTAAGGGGCAATTTAGCATAGCCAATCCACCTAACCTACACATCTTTGGACACTAAGGGGCAATTTAGCATGGCCAATCCACCTAACCTGCACGCACGTCTTTGGACATGATGGTATAACTTAGCATACCCAATCTACCTAAGTTGTACATCTTTGGACAGTAAAGGGCAATTTTGCATGGCCGTTCCACCCAATTTACTAAAGGATAATTTAGCATGGCCAATCCACCTAACCTGCACATCTTTGAACTGTGGGAGAGTTTGCATGGCCCAATGCACCTCACTGGTACATCTTTTACATAGAACATAGAACGCTACAGCACAAACAGGCCCTTCGGCCCACAAGTTGCGCCGATCACATCAACACCTACCAATCCATAGACCTATCTATAACCCCCAATCCCATTAAATCCCATGTACTCATCCAGGAGTCTCTTAAAAGACCCCAGCGAGTTCGCCTCCACCACCACCGACGGCAGCCGATTCCACTCACTCACCACCCTCTGAGTGAAAAACTTACCCCTGACATCTCCTCTGTACCTGCTCCCCAGCACCTTAAACCTGTGTCCTCTCGTAGCGACCATTTCAGCCCTGGGAAAAAGCCTCTGAGAATCCACCCTATCTATACCTCTCAACATCTTATAAACCTCTATCAGGTCACCTCTCAACCTTCATCTCTCCAGGGAGAAGAGACCGAGCTCCCTCAACCTATCCTCATAAGGCATGCCTCCCAATCCAGGCAACATCCTTGTAAATCTCCTCTGCACCCTCTCAATAGCTTCCACATCCTTCCTGTAATGAGGCTACCAGAACTGAGCACAGTACTCCAAGTGGGGTCTGACCAGGGTCTTATAAAGCTGCAGCATTACCTCCCTTGGACTGTGGGAGGAAACCAGAGCACCCGGAAGATACCTACGCAGAGGCAGAGGGGGAGAATGTGCAAACATCGCCCCGATATTACCCTCGCCGGGAATTGTATCTGGGTTCCTGGCTTCGTGAGGCAGCAGCGCTAACCGCTGTGGCCACCCATGCCTCGAATTTGGCACGGCGGTGGACATTAGAAGTTGAACGTGGGCAGGGAAAGTCTACCGGAGGCTGAGCAACTGTGGGAGGCATCGCGGTTGGAGAGGACCTGACGTCTCGGTGGTGCTCCTCTGAGTTCAGCGTCGGTTGGCACCTGGGGCTGGGGGGAGGAATCGGTCAGTGCAGATTTGCATACGGGCTGCAAAATGAAGAAACAACAACCCCATAGAGAGAGAGAGAGAGAGAGAGAGAGAGACTGGGGTGGGTTTAAAACCACGGCCACACGGAGAGACGGCAGAGCAGAGACGCTGAAGAAACTCTCAACCATGGGAAGCGTGTATCTCCTGTTGGTGTTCATGCTGCATCTCACCAGTAAGTGGGACAATGTGTCCCCCCCCCCAACTCTCCCCCTTCCCCCCCCCCCCACAACCCACCCACACCCCACCCCCCCCCCCCCCAACTCCCCCCGCAACCCACCCACACCACCCCACCCCCACTGTTCCCCCCCCCCCCGGACCCTCCCTCACAGGCTCTGGGAATCCGTGGGAAAAGAGCTTCCACCGTTCCACCTGTTCTCCGGGGTGGGGGGGGGGGGGCTGGGATGGGAGAGAGGGTGGTACGGACCCTGGCGTGGGGTCCACCCGAGGGGTGAGAAGAAGTCGACTGGCCGCCCCGACACAGATCGTTTCCCTTTTAATTTATTTAAAGCGGATCTGGGTGTGAGTGCGTGTGGGGCCCGCACAACGATTCTCCCTCCCTAACGGCACGGTGGCACAGTGGGTCAGCGCTGCTGCTTCACAGCTCCAGGGACCTGGGTCCGATTCCCGGCCTCGGGGTCACTGTCTGTGTGGAGTTTGCGCATTCTCCTCGTGTCTGCCTGGGTTTCCTCCAATAGTCCAAAGATGTGCGGGTAGGTTGATTGGCCGTGCTAAGAAATTGCCCCTTAGTGTCCTGGGATGTGTAGGTTAGAGGGATTAGTGGGTATAATATATAGGGATATGGGCCTGGGTGGGATTGTGGTCGGTACAGACTTGATGGGCTGAATGGCCTCTTCCTGCTCTGTAGGGTTCTAACTGTGAGATTAATTCCTTTTGCGTTTATTTAAAGGGGATCCGTGTGTATGTATGGGGTCCATATGTGGTGTGTGTGCGTGTGTATGTGTGTGTGTATATATGTGTGTGTCTGTGTGTGTGTGTGTCTGTGTTTGTGTGTCCGTGTGTGCGTGCATGTCTGAGTGTGTGTGTCTGTGTGTGTGTGTGCGTGTCTGTGAGTGTGTGTGTGTGCGTGTCTGTGCTTGTGTGTGTGTGAGTGTTTGTGTGTGTCAGTGTGCGTGTCTGTGTGTGTGTGTGTGTGTGTCTGTGTGTGTCAGTGTACGTGTGCATGTGTGTGTGTGTGTGTGTCTCTGTGCGTGTGTGTGTGTCTGTGTGTGTGTCAGTGTACGTGTGTGTGTGTCAGTGTGTGTGTCAGTGTACGTGTGTGTGTGTCAGTGTGTGTCTGTGTGTGTCTGTGTCTGTGTGTGTCTGTGTCTGTGTGTGTCTGTGTCTGTGTGTGTGTGTATCTGTGTACGTGTGTGTCTGTGTACGTGTGTCAGTGTGTGTGTGTGTGTGTGTGTGTGTGTGGGGTCCACCGAGAGTTGCCCTCCCTCGCTGACGCCCCTCTTTTCCCAGGTGTCCGGGCTGATCCCCGGGTCA
>NW_027650892.1:0-36250 GCF_965287045.1 Carcharhinus amblyrhynchos
GGGGGGTAAGGGGGGTGGGGGGGTAAGGGGGGGGGGGGTAAGGGGGGTAAGGGGGTGGGGGGGGTAAGGGGGGGATGCGTGGGGACACGCGCATAGCAATTGATGGTGGGTCCCGATATCTGTGGGGTGCCAGGCAGGGTGACAGGAAGTCTCCCCAGTACACTGAGACATCGGGCACCTGCGCAATGATGCCCCTGAAGCTCAGCAGCCAGCTTCACTGGTGGGATTAGGCCACATCCACCCCCTTTCTGGTGAGAATCGCACGACGGCTCCTGATTCACACAGTGTCCCTTGCCTCGCTGAAAACCGGTGAGAAAACCTACTGCCCATCTGACATGCCCAGTCTGCCACAACTCTCAGCTTCACAGCAACGCACACCTCCTGCTTCTGTCTCTCATGGAGACTCTTCCTGCCCCCTACCCCTTCCTCCCTCTCACACACTGTCCCCACATCACTTTCACAATCCATACAGTGATGTGGAGTCAGCCAGTGCACTCAGGACTCTACCTTGCGTTTGCTGGAACCAGCAGCTGCCGATGACGTCACACTTATTGGCTGGATCCTCATCTTCTTCCAATCTTCGTTCAGAATTTCAGTTCTATTCCTGATTTTGTTACGATTACAGATAAACATCTCCTTCAGGGAGGAAGGAAAGAACAAGGAATTAAAGCAAGTCTGAGAGACATGCTGTGTCTAACCTCAGACTCAGCATCTAACTAGATTGCATCCTCTTTCATCAGCTTCACAATTTCATTGAAAAGCAAGTTAAAGCGTTCCGCCACCCGCCCTATGCCCCCCCCACCACCACATTCACCTGGGGAAGGGGAGGGGCAACAGGCCCCCATACGAAGCCAAGAGACAGGCAGAAGCGATTGTGAATACAACACACCCAGCATTACCTTCACTTCATCCGCTCTCCGGAACCGTTTCAGCTGCCGCAGGCGCATGTACTCAGATTTGACCCGTTTCCTCCACTCCAGCGATAAATTAGCCAATGGTTTATTCTGAGAAGTTTCACATTCCATTGTTAGCCTGGAAACCAGATCAGACCAATGAACATCATGCCTGAATACGGAGCAGTGTGAGCTCCCTGCCCTCTGAACCCTGTGGTCAAGGGTGAGGCCAATTCAGAACCAACATGATTGGCTATACAACCCACACCACGACTCAGATACCAGACTAATAATTTGTGGGTAAAAAGACAAACTTTTTAACTTTTCTCTTTTCTTCAGTTCTGTTGCTGTTGTCCCTGGTTTCATTCTGTTCAAAAACTACAATACTCTTCCCCAATCCATCCTAACCCTGGTAGAATTTTATAAATTCCTGTGTCCTCGGGTCAGCATGCTTCACGTGGTGAGGGCCAATTACACCAAGTTAGACAGGAACTGGGGAATATGGATTTGGAGCGGCTATTTGAGGGCAAATCTACATCTGGCACGTGGGAGACTTTTAAAAGCCAGTTGGACAGTCACGTTTCTGCAAAAATGAAGAATAAAAATGGCAGGATTTGGGAACCATGGATGACAAGAGAAATTGTAAGCTTAGTCAAAAGGAAAAGGAAGCACACAATAGGTCTACGGTAGGTAATGAGGAGCATAGACAAGGTAGATGGTCAATATCTTTTCCAAAAGTAGGGGAGTCTAAAACTAGAGGGCATAGGTTTAAGGTGAGAGGGGAGAGATGCAAAAGGGTCCAGACGGGCAATCTTTTCATACAGAGGGTGGTGAGTGTGTGGAACAAGCTGCCAGAGGTAGTAATAGAGGCGGGTACAATTTAGTCTTTTAAAAAGAATTTAGATAGTTACATGGGTACAATGGGTATAGAGTGATATGGGCCAAATGCAGGCAATAGGGGGAGGGAGGAAGAAGGGGAGGGAGAAAGTGGGGGGGAGGGAGGAAGAAGGGGAGGGAGAAGGGGGGGGGGGAGGAAGAAGTGGGGGGGAGGGGGGAGGAAGAAGTGGGGGGGAGGGGGGAGGAAGAAGTGGGGGGGAGGGGGGAGGAAGAAGTGGGGGGGGGGGAGGGGGGAGGAAGAAGTGGGGAGGAGGGGGGAGGAAGAAGTGGGGGGAGGGGGGAGGAAGAAGTGGGGGGGAGGGGGGAGGAAGAAGTGGGGGGGGAGGGGGGAGGAAGAAGTGGGGGGGAGGGGGGAGGAAGAAGTGGGGGGAGGGGGGAGGAAGAAGTGGGGGGGGAGGGGGGAGGAAGAAGTGGGGGGGAGGGGGGAGGGGGGAGGGGGAGGGGGGAGGGGGAGGAGGGGGAGGGGGAGGGGGGAAATGGGGGAGGAAGAAGGGGGGAGGGGGGAGGAAGAAGGGGGAGGGGGGAGGAAGAAGGGGGAGGGGGGAGGAGGAAGGGGGGAGGGGGGAGGAAGAAGGAGGGAGGAAGGGGGGAGGGGGAGGAAGAAGGGGGAAGGGGGGAAGAGGGAAGGTGGGAGGGGACGTGGAGGGTGGGGGATGAGGGCGAAGGGGAGGAGGGTGGGGATTAGTTTGGGGGGAATGGGGGAGGGGGATTATTTTATATTTTATATTTTCGGGGTTTTTACCTTTGGGAGGTTCCGGCTCCGGGGAAGTGACGCAGTAGCGGCTCTGCCCCACTTCCGGCTCCCAGAGAGCGCTCGAAACTCTGCGCCGGGGGGCGGGGCTCTCCCTGCGCCTGGGGCGGGGTAGCCCCTGTTCCGGGGCCGTTCCTTCCCCTGCCGGGGGCGGGCCCGTCCCCCAGCCGGGGGGCGGGGCCGACTCTCCGCCCGGGGGCGGGGCCGTCTCTCTGCCGGGGGCGGGGCTGTCACATTGAGGGGGCGGGGAGGCTCCAGCGCCGGGGGCGGAGCTGCTCCGGTGAGGGGGCGGGGCTGTTCCTGTGAGGGGCGGGGCTGTTCCTGTGAGGGGCGGGGCTGTTCCTGTGAAGGGGTAGGTTGTCCCTCGCCCGGGGGGGGGCGGGGCTGCTCCAGTGAGGGGGCGGGGCGGCCCCAGTGCCGGGGGCGGGGCTGTCCCTGGGACGGGGCGGGGCTGTTCCTGTGACGGGGCGGGGCTGTTCCTGTGAGGGGGCGGGGCTGTTCCTGTGACGGGGCGGGGCTGTTCCTGTGAGGGGCGGGGCTGTTCCTGTGAAGGGGTAGGCTGTCCCTCGCCCGGGGGGGGGCGGGGCTGCTCCAGTGAGGGGGCGGGGCGGCCCCAGTGCCGGGGGCGGGGCTGTCCCTGTGAGGGGGCGGGGCTGTTCCTGTGAGGGGGCGGGGCTGTTCCTGTGAGGGGGCGGGGCTGTTCCTGTGAGGGGGCGGGGCTGTCCCTGTGAGGGGGCGGGGCTGTTCCTGTGACGGGGCGGGGCTGTTCCTGTGAGGGGGCGGGGCTGTCCCTGTGAGGGGGCGGGGCTGTTACATTGAGGGGGCGGGGAGGCTCCAGCGCCAGCGCAGAGTGAATGAAGTTTATAGGAATAGGGACTGGTTGGGATTGCGGTCCGTGCAGACTCAATTGGCCAAATGGCATCCTGTACTTCAGGCCTGTGACCAGTGATGTGCCCCAGGGATCAGTGCTGGCCCACGTTTATTTATTATTTATAGTAATGATTTGGATGAGAATATAGGAGGCATGATTAGTAAGTTTGCAGATGACACCAAGATTGGTGGCATTGTGGACAATGAAGAAAGTTATCTCCAATTGCAATGGGATCTTGATCAATTGGGCCAGTGGGCTGACGAAAAGCAGATGGAGTTTAGACAAATGCGACGTGATGCATTTTGGTAGATTGAACCAGGGCAGGACTTACTCAGTTAATGGTAGGGTGCTGGGGAGAGTTACAGAACAAAGAGATCTTGGGGTACAGGTTCATAGCTCCTTGAAAGTGGAGTCACAGGTGGACAGAGTGGTGAAGAAGGCATTCGGCATGCTTGGTTTCATTGGTCAGAACATTGAATACAGGAGTTGGGACGTCTTGTTGAAGTTTTTCAAGACATTAGTAAGGCTATACTTGGAATACTGTGTGCAGTTCTCGTCACCCTATTATAGAAAGGATATTATTAAACTTGGAAGAGTGCAGCATAGATTTACTAGGATGCTGCAGGGAGTTGATGGGTTTGAGTTATAAGGAGAGGCTGAATAGACTGGGACTTTTTTCCCAGGAGCGTAGGAGGCTTAGGGGCAATCTTATAGAGGTCTATAAAACAATGAGGAGCACAGATCAGCTAAATAGTCAATATCTTTTCCAAAAGGTAGAGGAGTCTAAAACTAGGGGGCATAGATTTAAGGTGAGAGGGGGGAGATACCAAAGGGCCCAGAGGAGCAATTTCTTCACATAGAGGATGGTGAATGTCTGGAAACTACCAGAGGTAGTAGTAGAGGCGGGTACAATTTTGTCTCTAAAAATGCATTTAGACAGTTACATGGGTAAGATGGGTTTAGAGGGATATGGGCCAAATACGGGCAATTGGGACTAGCTTACTGGTTAAAAACTGGGCGGCATATTGGGCTGAAGGGCCTATTTCCATGCTGAATGGCTCTATGACTCTATTACTTAATGATATGTTGAGAGACCATCTATTGCGTGAGATAAAATCGCCTTATGGAAAAAACTGGCAGAGGCAGAAATAAGGTGCTAGAAATTCCATTTGCCATGGAGAGCGCAGAAAAGGGCATGGTGGAGCTTCAAGGTGTGGAAGGCAGTGAGGTCCAGCAAGTCTGAAGGGAAGCTGCTAATGGCAGAAATGTCAGGGATGAGGGTGCAGGGTTTGATGAGCAAAGAAATGTAGAGCCTGAGAAAGTGCCAAGGTACAAGAGATTCAGTCAACAAACCAAGGTTTATGCTAGTGGTGTGGAGGAAATCCCTACCCCAGGATAAGTGTAGGTTCAAGGCAGCTATGTTCTCTGCATTTTGGCAGAAAGAGGCAGATAAACAAATGCAGGGTCAAACCAGCCCAATGCTAACAGGGTCAAGATTCCAGCCCCAGAGTAATTCTGAAGGAGGACCAGAAGTTGAATAATATTAAAGTGGACAAAGTAGCTCCTATCTCAATAATATTGGCCAATAACGGTCCACTAAAATGGAGGTAGACACAGGAAGTTCCACCACAGAAGTGTAAGAACAAACTCATTGATACCTGGAGGCTGGGGTCCAACCCCTGAGATTAAAAAACACTGCAGTCAAGTTGGCTACACACAGGAGAGGTTATATGAATCTTGAACAACAACCCATGCAAGTGACAGCAATCTGCCCAACTGGGCCAAGGACCAAGCTTGATGGATCGAGATTGCCTTCAGGAACTTAAACTGAATTGGCAAGGAATTTTTTTAATGAATGAAAGAGGCTCTATGTGAAGAAGGTACCAGCAGATATTTCCAGATGAATTGGGCAAAATCCGAGGTTTGAAAGCCAAAGTTCATGTGGATCTAGAAGCTATACCAAAATTCTATTGAGCCAGTCTGTGCCTTATTTATTGAATGAGAAGGTGGAGGCAAAGTGGGCAGCTCCCATTTTGCTCGTAGTCAAACATGATAAGATCGTGTGAATATGCAGACTACAATATAACAGCAGACACAGCAGCAAAATTAGACAGGTTCCCAGTACCTAAAATCGAGGACTTGTACGCACAGTTGGCTGGTGTCTAACATATACCCAGTTGGACATGAGTCATGCGTACCAGCAGCTGGAACTGGGTGACGCTTCCAAGGAATTTGTCACTATTAACACACATAAGGCCCTCAGTGACAATATACCAGATTGCTATTTGGAGTCTCAACTGCTTGTACAATTTTCCAGTGCAAAATGGAGAACCTATTGCAATATTTGTTGAAAGTAGTCGCTCATTTAGATGTGCTAATCACAGGATCCACAGAAGAGAAGCAAACTAATCTGGAGGAGGTTTTAAAAAAGCTCCAGAAAGCTGGAGTAAGACTAAAGAGAGAGAGTTGTACTTTTCAGGTGAATGTGGTGACTGGGCTTTCAAGTGGATGCACAAGGATTACATCCAATGGAAGATAAAGTTCAGGCTAGTAAAGAAACAGCAGCACTGAAGGATACATCCGAGCTAAAGTCCTTTCTTGGAATGGCCAGTTATTATGGGGAAATTCATTCCAAACTTGTCTCTAAGGCTAGCTCCTGTACATTATCAAAAAAGCACCAGTGACGGGACTGGAAGCCCGACAGTCAACCTGCCTTTCAGTCCACTTCTATTCTTCAAACTAATCATTCTCACATGATGCATCTCCGTATGGAACTGCCACATAAAGTAAATAGCGGGCCAGAGAGTTCAAGGACCCAAACTGATGCAGAGAAGACATACCCACAGATCGAGAAAGAGGGTTCAGCCATCAATTTTGGGATAAAGAAATGTCATCAGTACGTTTATAGGTGGCACTTTACTGTGATCACTGTTCATAAACTCTTAGAGATAAGGCAAATCCCTCATAGCGTCTGCAAGAATACAGTGTTGGGCGTTATTGGCTGCCTATGAATACATCTTCCAGCACAAAGCATGGACACACACATCAAATACAGATGCTTTGAACCGTCTCCCGTTGTCGGAAAGTACACTGTCCTCAGCAATGCCACAAGAAATGATCTTAGCCTTGAACGTTCTCAATGTAGTATCTGTGTCTGAGCAGCAAGTACTGGACTCAAAGAGATCCAGAATCATCCAAATTAAAACACATGATTTTTCATGTCTGGTGTTAGGTAGAATGTCTGAACAACTGAAACCCTTTCAAACGAGGGAGGATGATCTGAGCTGTGAAGATGGTGCCCTTCTGTGGGGAGAGAGGGTGTTTGTTCCCATGCCTGGCAGGAAGTTGTAACTTGAGTTACACCCAGGTGTGTCTAAGCTGAAAATGTTGGCTCAAAGCTACATTCAGTGACCTGGAATAGAAGGAGACATAGAAACTTACATTGCAGGAGAGGCTCTTCGGTTAGAAACGTCATAGGATGTGGGAAGATGATAGCCTAGTGGTATTACTGCTGGACTATTAATCCAGAAACTCCAGCTAATGTTCTGAGAGCCCGGGTTCCAATCCCGCCGTGGCAGATGGTGGAATTTGAATTCAATAAAAAATATCTGGAATTAAGAATTTACTGATGACCATGAAACCATTGTTGGAAAAACTCATCTGGTTCACTAATATCCTTTTAGAAAAGAAATCTGCTGTCCTTAGCTGATCTGGCCTATATGTGACTCCAGTACCACAGCAATGTGGTTGATTCTCTTCTGCTCTCTGAACAAGGGGAGAAAGCAGGATTGGGCTATTGAGTTAGATTATCAGCTATAATAGTGAGGAATGATGGAGCAGGCTCAGTGGGCCGAATGGCCACCTCCTGGCCCATCTATGTTTCAATGTGAGTGAAAGAATTATAGAAACAGGACAACCTGGAAAAAGACCGAGTAGTCTTTCTGCAGGAATTGAAGAATTAATGAACACAGATTCAAGTGTACAAGGTGAGTCTAATTTCTGTAAGTTAAACTGAGGCTTCCTCTGCTGCTAGACTCTCAGTCCCAGAGGAAGAGAAAGTCCCCGGACAGACAGAGCTTATGGTGGACTGTGTTAAAGAGCTTGTTTATTGTTGGCTTATTGTAAATAGTTCAACTTTTGTTTATAGTAATAAAGTTTTAGGGGCGAAGTTTCGGGGCTGGTGTGACCCGATCAGACCAAAGTGTGTGATCCTGGGACTGAGCGGACATTTTCTCTGTCTGAGACTGCAGTCATCAGCAGCATGTTTCTCACCCTCTGTACCTAGTTTATTAGTTACAATAAATGGATTGTTTAATTACTAAACTTGATGTCACCAATCCTTGGAGACATTGTTAGCTTTTTCGGCAACCAGGATCTCTCACCAGTGAGGTGAAGCTTTTTATTCACATTTGGAGTTTCAGCACAGGATATCTGACCAGCCATCCTGTTGGATTAATCAGTGACGCCTAGCCCTGGAAATGAGGCTCATTCTGATCACAGGAAAGAGCTTCCTGTTTATCTAAAACTCTTATCTCAACGACCAAACCAACAAGAAACTCAAACAAAGCTTTAGCATGAGATTTATCTGTTAAGAACAGTCAGTGGCTCAAGATTTGATTCCTCATGTTAATGTGAGAAATAAATAAATGAACATTTTAAAATTTGAGAACATTGAACTCCATCACAGAAGCTCCTTCAACTGCTTAAATTGGACAACATGTCACGTAAGTCCACACTGGGAGTGATGCCAATGTCTGCTAACAGAATTACCACAATTAGATTCACAGAATAGTTGCGGCACATTCAGGCTGTAACCCCTGTCTTTCCACAAAACTCAAAGTAAGGGCAAGAGTGAGATATCTCTCCTCAGACACCCCCCTCCCTCCTACCCTCTTCCCTTGAGGTATCCCTCTATAATCCTCCAACCTGTTAATTTCCATATGTGACCTAACATAGTTCTGAGAACAGAAAAGAAAAGAAGGCTTTAATTTCTACAGCACCATCCATGTCCTCACTATGTCACAACTCAAGTGTTTTGAAGCACAGTCACTGTTCTAATGTAGACAACTTGGCAGTTAATTTGTGTACAACAGGATCCCGCACAAAATGGTGAGACAAATGGTCAGGTAAACCGATTTAGTAATGACAGTTAAAGGATAACTATTGACCCCAAGACACCAGAGAGAACTCAGAGCAGATTCTTCAAAGTGATACTTAAATCTCTTTTATCCTTTGGGTGTGGGTTTCATAATTATTTTTAACTCTTTCATGGTATGTGGCCAACATTGCTAGGCGAGCATTTATTGTTCATCCCTAATTGCCCTCGAGAAGGTGGTGGTGAGCTTACTTCTTGAAGCGCTGCAGTCCATATGGAGTAGGTGCACCCATAGTGCTGTTAAGGATGGAGTTCTGGATTTTGACCCAACAACAATGAAGGAATGTCGATATTTTTCCAATAAGAATCCCACAACACCAGGTTAAAGTCCAACAGGTTTATTTGATAGTAAACACCACAAGCTTTCGGAACGCCATTCCTTCGTCAGCTGAGTGGAGAGTTCCACTCCGAAAGTGGTGTTTACTGTCAAATAAACCTGTTGGACTTTAACTTGGTGTTGTGAGACTTCTTACTGTGTTAACCAAAGCCCAACGCCAGCATCTCCACATCATGATATATTTCCAAGTCAGGGTGGTGAGTAGCTTGGAGAGGAACTTGCAAATGGTGGTGTTTCCACGTAGTAAGAATATATTATCAATGAGTAATCATTTCTTTCTTGCCGGATAGCGACACGCCTCCTGTTTCCTGTTTTCAAAACTGAGACAGAGTTTGTTTTAAACTGATTGTTCAGTCAGTGACAAGAGAATCACAGCCATGGTGTTCTGTATTCAAATCATTGCCTGCCGTAGATTTATTCTGGCTCTTCTGTTGGCATCAAGTAAGTACATAAATAACCAATCTGCCTTTCGGAGACTGGGCACATTGAACCTTTCTTTCTGTGTGTGAATAGTACATCATCTCATTCATTCTGCTTCTCTCATTGTGGATGAACAAAGGGTCTCAATGATCCAGATCCCACTTCTACTTAACTTTGATCACTTACCCCAGGAGCCTGGTCACTAGTTATTTACTTCTGATCTGGAGTCTTTGGTTTCCCTTCTTGGAGACAGAGGTTCAAGTGTAGCTCGCACTGCCGTTACTTCTTGTACATGTTGCATGGAAGGGTGGTGGAAGCTGATTTGATCATAACTTTCCACAGAAATTGGAGAAATAATTGCAGCAGAAATCAATGCAGAATTAATGTGAAAGGATTAGACAGTGTGGAATTTTGTAAAGTGCATCCAGGAAAGCTCTGTGCCAGTACTTGAGCCGTGCTAAACCTAATCCTCAGGCAAGTAGTCAGTGTCAGTGGGTGAGTGTTTTGGGGATAGTGATTGTAACCCTGTGAGTTTGAAAGTCATTCTGGAAATAGATAAGGGAAGTGCCTGAACTGGGAGGAGGCTGATTTCAATATCATTAAGCAGGATCTGGCAAATGTAACTGTTCCCAGTCTACATGCTGGGAAATCTCCTTTTGGAAAGTGGGAGTCTTTTAAAAGTGAAATAGAGAGAGTTCAGAGCCAATGTGTTCCGCTCAGAATAAAAGGAAAGGGCGGCATGTCCGGAGAACCCTGGATGTCAAAGGATATCGATGGTTTGATGAAAAGCAAGCATGTAGTAAATATAGTGTGCTAAAAACAGGGGAGGCCCCTTCAGAGAGCGTCAGGCCCAGAGAGCTTCGAAAAGAAATCAGGAGGGCAAACAGAGGCCACAAAATAACATTGACAGATAAGATTAAGGAAAACCCCAAGAGCAAGAGGATGGTCAGGAAAAGTATGGGACCCATTAGAGACCAGAAAGGAATCTGTGCATGGAGCCAGAGGAAGTGGGCAAGGTCCGAAATGAATAGTTTTCATCTGTGTTCACTATGGAGAGAGACATTGCAGCTGGAGATTTCAGTCGGGACGGTAAAGTTCTGGAGGACGTTAAGATTAATAAAGAGAAGGTATTAGATGTCTTAGTGGGCATAAAGATGCACAAATCTCCAGGGCCTGATGAGATGTATCCCAGGCTGCTATGGGAGGGTAAGGAGGAGATTGCAGGGGTCCTGATGGAGATATTTAAATCTCCACTGGCCCCAGGTGAAGTTCCAGATGACAGGATGATAGTTAATGTGGTTCTTTTGTTCAAGAAGGGCAGCAGGGATAAGCCGGATAATTAAAAAGTCTCACAACACCAGGTGCGCTGCTCCTGCATCAGAACTCACTGAAAGCTCGTGATTCCAAATAAACCTGTTGGACTTTAACCTGGTGTTGTGAGAATTCTTACTGTGCCCTCCCCAGTCCAACGTCAGCATTTCCACATCAAAGGTCAGGGCAGTAAGTTTAATGTCAGTGGAAGGAAATCTTTGGAAAAAATTCTGAGGGACAGGATTAATCAATACCCAGAAAGGCAGGGATTGCTGAGGCATAGCACAGATTTGTTGGTGG
This sequence comes from Carcharhinus amblyrhynchos, assembly GCF_965287045.1. Lineage (NCBI taxonomy): Eukaryota > Metazoa > Chordata > Chondrichthyes > Carcharhiniformes > Carcharhinidae > Carcharhinus > Carcharhinus amblyrhynchos. The sequence goes on from NW_027650892.1 coordinate 10,936, forward strand.
GACATCCTAACTAATTTAATGGAGTTTTTTGAAAAAATAACTAAATGTATTGATGAGTGAAGCACAGTTAATGTGGTTCACATGGACTTCAGTAAGGCCTTTGACAAGATCCCACAAGGAAGGCTAGTCCAAAAGGTTAGAGGTCACAGGATCTAAGGCAAGTTGGCAAATTGGATCCAAAATGGCTTATTATTAGGAGGCAAAGTGTGAAGGTGGAGGGCTGTTGTTGTGATTGGAAACCTGTGACCACCGATGTACCACAGGAATTAGAGCTGGAACCCTTGTTGTTTGGGTGTGAATGTAGATGGTATAATTAGTAAACTTGCAGATGAAGTGAAAGTTGGTGGTGTTGTTGATAATGAGGAGGACAGTCTGAGGCTACAGACTGATATTGATCAGCTGGTAAATTGGGCACAGCAATGGTAGATAGGATTTAATCCTGATAAGTGTGAGGTGATGCATTTTAGAAGATCGGTAAGGGTAGGATTTACACAATGAACAGTAGGTTCCTAGGAGTATTGAGGAACAAAGGGACCTTGGTGTATAAGTCCATAGATCCCCGAAGGAAGCAGCACAGGGAGATGTTTTTCACCCAGAGAGTGGTGGGAATATGGAACGTGCTGCCTGAGAGGTGGTGGAGGCAGGAACTCTTGCAACATTAAGAAGCCTCTAGACAAACACTTAAATGGCCAAGGCATAATAAGCTATGGACCAAGTGCTGGTAAATAGAATTAGTATAGATTGGTATTTGATGGTCAATGTACATGCAATGGGCCAAAGGACCTGTTTCTATGCTGTACGACAGTTAGTGAGACTAGGTCTATTGTTCAAACATTGTCTGAGGTCCGAGACCCCGCTGCCCCACGCTGACCGACTGTCTGAGACCCCGCTGTCCCACGCTGACCGACTGTCCGAGACCCCGCTGTCCCACGCTGACCGACTGTCCGAGACCCCGCTGCCCCACGCTGACCGACTGTCTGAGACCCCGCTGTCCCACGCTGACCGACTGTCCGAGACCCCGCTGCCCCACGCTGACCGACTGTCCGAGACCCCGCTGCCCCACGCTGACCGACTGTCCGAGACCCCGCTGTCCCACGCTGACCGACTGTCCGAGACCCCGCTGCCCCACGCTGACCGACTGTCCGAGACCCCGCTGTCCCACGCTAACCGACTGTCCGAGACCCCGCTGTCCCACGCTGACCGACTGTCCGAGACCCCGCTGTCCCACGCTGACCGACTGTCCGAGACCCCACTGCCCCACGCTGACCGACTGTCCGAGACCCCGCTGTCCCACGCTGACCGACTGTCCGAGACCCCGCTGTCCCACGCTGACCGACTGTCCGAGACCCCGCTGTCCCACGCTGACCGACTGTCCGAGACCCCGCTGCCCCACGCTGACCGACTGTCCGAGACCCCGCTGCCCCACGCTGACCAACTGTCTGAGACCCCGCTGTCCCACGCTGACCGACTGTCCGAGACCCCGCTGCCCCACGCTGACCGACTGTCCGAGACCCCGCTGCCCCACGCTGACCGACTGTCCGAGACCCCGCTGCCCCACGCTGACCGACTGTCCGAGACCCCGCTGCCCCACGCTGACTGACTGTCCGAGACCCCGCTGTCCCACGCTGACCGACTGTCCGAGACCCCGCTGCCCCACGCTGACCGACTGTCTGAGACCCCGCTGTCCCACGCTGACCGACTGTCCGAGACCCCGCTGCCCCACGCTGACCGACTGTCCGAGACCCCGCTGCCCCACGCTGACCGACTGTCCGAGACCCCGCTGTCCCACGCTGACCGACTGTCCGAGACCCCGCTGCCCCACGCTGACCGACTGTCCGAGACCCCGCTGTCCCACGCTGACCGACTGTCCGAGACCCCGCTGCCCCACGCTGACCAACTGTCCGAGACCCCGCTGACTGACTGTCCGAGACCCCGCTGTCCCACGCTGACCGACTGTCCGAGACCCCGCTGCCCCACGCTGACCGACTGTCTGAGACCCCGCTGTCCCACGCTGACCGACTGTCCGAGACCCCGCTGCCCCACGCTGACCGACTGTCCGAGACCCCGCTGCCCCACGCTGACCGACTGTCCGAGACCCCGCTGTCCCACGCTGACCGACTGTCCGAGACCCCGCTGCCCCACGCTGACCGACTGTCCGAGACCCCGCTGACTGACTGTCCGAGACCCCGCTGTCCCACGCTGACCAACTGTCCGAGACCCCGCTGACTGACTGTCCGAGACCCCGCTGTCCCACGCTGACTGACTGTCCGAGACCCCGCTGTCCCACGCTGACCGACTGTCCGAGACCCCGCTGCCCCACGCTGACCAACTGTCCGAGACCCCGCTGTCCCACGCTGACCGACTGTCCGAGACCCCGCTGCCCCACGCTGACCGACTGTCCGAGACCCCGCTGCCCCACGCTGACCGACTGTCCGAGACCCCGCTGCCCCACGCTGACCGACTGTCCGAGACCCCGCTGCCCCACGCTGACCGACTGTCCGAGACCCCGCTGCCCCACGCTGACCGACTGTCCAAGACCCCGCTGACTGACTGTCCGAGACCCCGCTGCCCCACGCTGACCGACTGTCCGAGACCCCGCTGACCGACTGTCCGAGACCCCGCTGCCCCACGCTGACCGACTGTCCGAGACCCCGCTGCCCCACAGTGGAAATAGATGATTGTGAGATGACCAGTTTGCTTTCGCGATGTGGATCAGTTGGTGAAACATTTTAAGGGGTCCTGGAGCTTTCACTTGGAGATGGTTTTAATTTGTTACACACACTGGGTGGGTTTCCTCCCCCTTGAGACACTGGGCAGGTGCTAACAGGCAAGAAGGAAATGGATCATCTGCTAAGTTCCTTTCCAGCACTAATGGTGAGTGAGAATGGACAGGAGCCTTACCCTATCATCCTGTAAATGTCCCCAGCTTCAGCATCCATACCCCAAGATCTCCCCTCGCCTCCATCGTCCCCCACCTCCCCAGTCGTCTGCTGTCTCCCGCTAACCCCCACAATTATGATCCCTTCCATCCTGACCAGAACCTGTTATCCTCCCCAATCTTGCAGCCAATAGGAAACCTCCGCATTACACAGCAAAATCACAGGAAAAATATCAACTTTGTCCCAGAGTAAAAATTTCAGAGTAAAAACCTATATTTTCAGCTATAACTATTATTGCCAACTGTAACTATTATCCCAACTCTAACCATTATTACCAACTATAACTATTCCTCATTCCAAACACATTTCCCAGTTAATAACAAAGGACAGAGGATCAACTTGCTGAGTAAGGCTCACATGACCCTGGGAACCAATTGAGGAAAAAGTCTGACAACACCAGGTTTTAGTTCTGGCCAGAACTCTCCATTCACCTGACGAAGAGGGAGTCCCCTCGAAAGCTAGTGAATTTACTATCAAACAAATCGGTTAGACTAAAACCTGGTGTTGTCAGACTTTCTACTGTGTTTACCCCAGTCCAACGCCGGCACATCCACATCATAACCAATTGAGGAGCAGGGTGGGGGATCAGCCAAGTTCAGGTTTGTGTTCCAAAGCTGCCTTGGGAGTTGGTGCAGCCACAAAGCTGGAAGCCTCCATACAGACTTGCCCTCAGCTGGTGACCAAGAATTCTTTCATAATGGGACTACAATCTTTTGTTCACTCATCTTCAATGACTAAGCCAATGGATGGAATTCTCCCAAAAAATTGAGTGCGGCAGGGTGGGAGAACTGCTTCCTATCTGTCATTCCCTCTGTTCCATCATGACTCTCAATCTCTCTTTTCTGTTGTTCCTTTTTCTGGTCAGTATATCTCCTATCCTTGTTGTTTCTTCCACATCGTTGTCTGCCCAGTTTTGTCCTATAATGAAAATGAAGCAATCTATTTCTATTTATTGTCATGAATTGTAACACTATTTTTGATGTTTGCTGTTTAATCATCAATACCTAATTTCGGAAAGTGACATCTCTTCTCCTCTTCTCAGCTCTTGCTGATCACATAGGCAGCAATCTCACTCTTTCCCAATTGAATACAACCATGGAACCTGGCTTCACCAGAGCCCTTGGATCCCATCCCAATCCAGTAGCAAAGCCCGGACCCACAATGGGATATACAGAGCAAAAAAATGTTACACTCTATGACAACAATATGGATGGTGAGTGTAGTATTTCCTTTCAGAATAAAACCCACATTAAATGTGATCTACATAAATTGGGAACTATTATAGTCTAACAACATGTGGTGAGTTACAAAATCTATTGCCCGTGGGAGTGGGGGGCATGAACAAGATTTGCTAGGCTGAATAAATTAGGCTTGTACTCGTTAGAGTTTAGAAGAATGAGGGGAGATCTCATTGAGACGTATAAGATGATGAATGGGATGGATAGGATAGAGGTGGAGAGACTCTTCCCGCTCAGAAAGGATAGTAGGACTAGGGGGCACAGCCTCAAGATAAAGGGGGGGCAGTTTAGAACGGAGTTGAGGAAGAACTTCTTCACTCAAAGGGTGGTGAATCTCTGGAATTCTCTGCCCATTGAAGTGGTGGAGGCTACCTCGCTAAATATTTTTAAGACGCGGGTTGATGGGTTTTTGATAAGAGAGGGGATTAAGGGTTATGGGGAGAAGGCGGGAATGTGGAACTGAGCCAGGACAGATCAGTCATGATCTTATTGAATGGCGGGGCAGGCTCGAAGGGCTAGTTGGCCTACTCCTGCTCCTATTTCTTATGTTCTTATGTTATTTCAACCTAAGACGCCATTGGGGTCCTGTTATCTCCTTTGGATAGAAAGGGGTTTTCACTTTAGTCTTAACATCAGTCACAGAGAAATTGCTAGAAACATAATTAAGATGTTATAACAGGAGATTTAAAAATCTTAATGTAATTAGGAAGAGTCAACATGATTTTGTGAATGTAATTCATTTACTGGAGTTCTTTAATTGAAAAAACATACAAGGTAAAGAGGAACCTTTAGATGTGGGGAATTTGGATTTCCAAAAGGCATTTGATAAGGTGCCTCATTAAACATTACTCAGCAGTAGCACACAGTGTAAGGGGGAACAGATTAGCATGGATTGGGATCTGGTTAGCTAACAGAAAGCAGAGAGGAGGGAAAAATGGGTATTTTTCAAGTTAACAAGCTGTAATGACAAGAGCGTCACAAGGATCCGTGCTGGGGCCTTAACTATTTACTTGGTCAAGACACGGAGTGCATACTGGCTAAATTTGCTGATAGAAAAGTAAATTGCCAAGAACAAAGAGTGCCAGCAAAGGGACATAAATAGGTTAGTGAGTGGGCCAAAATCTGGCAAATGGAGCAAAATGGGGAACAGACGGAGTTGTCAACTTTGGCAGGAAGAATTAGAAGGGTGCCAGGCAAAAGGCAGGGAATTATAGGCCGGTTAGTTTAACGTCTGTGGTAGGTAAAATGTTAGAATCCGTCATCAAGGAGGAAATAGCGAGGCATCTTGAAGGGAATTGCTTGATAGAGCAGACGCAGCACGGTTTCGTTAAAGGGAACTTGTGTCTGACAAATTTACTGGAGTTCTATGAGGATGTGTCTAGGGCGGTGGATAGAGGAGAGCCGGTGGATGTGGTCTTTCTTGATTTTCAGAAGGCGTTTGACAAGGTACCTCACAAGAGGTTATTGCAGAAGGTCAGGGGACATGGAGTTGGGGGTAGGGTGTTAGCGTGGATAGAGGATTGGTTGTCAAATAGGAGGCAGAGAGTGGGGGTCAATGGGTGCTATTCGGATTGGCGGATGGTGACTAGTGGGGTGCCCCAGGGGTCGGTGCTGGGGCCTCAGCTATTTACCATTTATATAGATGATCTGGAGGAGAGAACCGAGTGTAGGGTGTCGAAATTTGCTGATGACACCAAGATTGGGGGAACGGCAAATTGTGCAGAGGGTGTGGAGAGTCTACAGAAGGATCTAGATAGGCTGGGCGAATGGGCCAGGAAATGGCAAATGGAATTTAGTGTTGGCAAGTGTGAGGTGGTCCACTTTGGTAGGAATAATGGTAGGAAGGATTATTACTTACGTGGAGAAAAACTGCAGCAGGCGATGGTGCAGAGGGACCTCGGGGTCCTTGTGCATGAGTCGCAAAAACCCAGCTTGCAGGTGCAGCAGGTGGTCAGGAAGGCGAATGGGATGCTGGCCTTCATAGCGAGGGGGATTGAATATAAAAGTAGGGAGGTCTTGCTGCAGCTGTATAGGGCATTGGTGAGGCCGCAGCTGGAGTACTGTGTGCAGTTTTGGGCGCCGCACCTGCGCAAGGATATTTTGGCCTTGGAGGGAGTGCAGAGGAGGTTTACTAGGCTGATACCGGAATTGAGGGGGTTGAACTATGAGGAGAGGCTGAATAAATTAGGCTTGTACTCGTTAGAGTTTAGAAGAATGAGGGGAGATCTCATTGAGACGTATAAGATGATGAATGGGATGGATAGGATAGAGGTGGAAAGACTCTTCCCGCTCAGAAAGGATAGTAGGACTAGGGGGCACAGCCTCAAGATAAAGGGGGGCGGTTTAGAACGGAGTTGAGGAGGAACTTCTTCACTCAAAGGGTGGTGAATCTCTGGAATTCTCTGCCCGTTGAAGTGGTGGAGGCTGCCTCACTAAATATTTTTAAGACGCGGGTTGATGGGTTTTTGGTAAGAGAGGGGATTAAGGGTTATGGGGAGAGGGCGGGAATGTGGAACTGAGCCACGACAGATCAGCCATGATCTTATTGAATGGCGGGGCAGGCTCGAAGGGCTAGATGGCCTACTCCTGCTCCTATTTCTTATGTTCTTATGTTCTTAATTGAAAAGAAGCAGTGTACTTAAATTGAGAGAGATTGTACAGCTCTGAGGTACAGAGGGATCTGGGTGTCCTGGTGTATGAATTAGAAAAAATTAGTCTGCAGCTGCAGCAAGCAATTAGGAAGGCAATGGAATGTTGGTGTTTATTGAAAAGGGAAAGGAAGATTAAAGAGGGTGGGTTTTACAAGAGCTACACAAGGCTCTCGGGACCCCAACTGGGATACTGTGAATAGTTTGGTCTCTTTATTAAAAAGAGAATAGAATTCTGTTTCAAGCAGTTCAGAGAGCATTCAGTCAATAAATTCCCAAAATGAAGGAAGGTGGGCCGATAGCCACTGCAGTTTAAAAACTGAAGGGTGATCTTCTTGAAACATGGGAGATCCTGAGAGGATCTCTCTCTCTCAGTTATATTTCTCTCTCTCTTTCTCGGTTATATTTCTCTCTCTCCCGGTTATATTTCTCTCTCTCTCTCGGTTATATTTCTCTCTCTCGGTTATATTTCTCTCTCTCTCCCGGTTATATTTCTCTCTCTCTCTCGGTTATATTTCTCTCTCTCTCTCGGTTATATTTCTCTCTCTCTCTCGGTTATATTTCTCTCTCTCTCTCTCTCGGTTATATTTCTCTCTCTCTCTCGGTTATATTTCTCTCTCTCTCTCGGTTATATTTCTCTCTCTCTCTCTCTCGGTTATATTTCTCTCTCTCTCTCGGTTATATTTCTCTTTCTCTCTCTCTCTCGGTTATATTTCTCTCTCTCTCTCGGTTATATTTCTCTCTCTCTCTCTCAGTTATATTTCTCTCTCTCGGTTATATTTCTCTCTCTCTCTCGGTTATATTTCTCTCTCTCTCTCTCTCGGTTATATTTCTCTCTCTCTCTCTCTCGGTTATATTTCTCTCTCTCTCTCTCTCGGTTATATTTCTCTTTCTCTCTCTCTCGGTTATATTTCTCTCTCTCTCGGTTATATTTCTCTCTTTCTCTCGGTTATATTTCTCTGTCCGTCTCTCGGTTATATTTGTCTTTCTCTCTCTCGGTTATATTTCTCTCTCGGTTATATTTCTCTTTCTCCCTCTCTCGGTTATATTTCTCTCTCTCGGTTATATTTCTCTCTCTCGGTTATATTTCTCTTTCTCTGTCGGTTATATTTCTCTCTCTCTCTCGGTTATATTTCTCTCTCTCCCGGTTATATTTCTCTCTCTCTCCCGGTTATATTTCTCTCTCTCTCTCGGTTATATTTCTCTCTCTCTCTCGGTTATATTTCTCTCTCTCTCTCGGTTATATTTCTCTCTCTCTGTCTCTTGGTTATATTTCTCTCTCTCTCTCTCTCGGTCATATTTGTCTCTCTCGGTTATATTTGTCTCGGTTATATTTCTCTCTCTCGGTTATATTTCTCTCTCTCGGTTATATTTCTCTCGGTTATATTTCTCTCTCTCGGTTATACTTCTCTCTCTCAGTTATATTTCTCTCTCCTGGTTATGTTTCTCTCTCTCGGTTATATTTCTCTCTCTCTCTCGGTTATATTTCTCTCTCTCGGTTATATTTCTCTCTCTCGGTTATATTTCTCTCTCTCGGTTATATTTCTCTCGGTTATGTTTCTCTCTCTCGGTTATATTTCTCTCTGTCGGTTATATTTCTCTCTTTCTCTCTCTCGGTTATATTTCTCTCTCTCTCGGTTATATTTCTCTTTCTCTTTCTCGGTTATATTTCTCTCTCTCGGTTATATTTCTCTCTCTCTCGGTTATATTTCTCTCTCTCTCGGTTATATTTCTCTTTCTCTCTCTCTCGGTTATATTTCTCTCTCTCGGTTATATTTCTCTCTCTCTCTCGGTTATATTTTTCTTTCTCTCTCGGTTATATTTCTCTTTCTCTCTCTCTCGGTTATATTTCTCTCTCTCGGTTATATTTCTCTCTCTCTCTCGGTTATATTTTTCTTTCTCTCTCGGTTATATTTCTCTCTCTCTCTCTCTCGGTTATATTTCTCTCTCTCGGTTATATTTCTCTCTCTCTCGGTTATATTTCTCTTTCTCTCTCTCTCGGTTATATTTCTCTCTCTCGGTTATATTTCTCTCTCTCTCTCGGTTATATTTTTCTTTCTCTCTCGGTTATATTTCTCTTTCTCTCTCTCTCGGTTATATTTCTCTCTCTCGGTTATATTTCTTTCTCCTGGTTATGTTTCTCTCTCTCTCTCGGTTATATTTCTCTTTCTCTCTCTCTCGGTTATATTTCTCTCTCTCGGTTATATTTCTCTCTCTCGGTTATATTTCTTTCTCCTGGTTATGTTTCTCTCTCTCTCTCGGTTATATTTCTCTTTCTCTCTCTTTCGGTTATATTTCTCTCTCTCGGTTATATTTCTCTCTCTCTCTCGGTTATATTTCTCTTTGTCTCTCTCTCTCTCGGTTATACTTCTCTTTCTCTCTGTCTGTTATAGAACATAGAACATAGAACATTACAGCGCAGAACAGGCCCTTCGGCCCAAGATGTTGCGCCGACCAGTTAAAAAGCAATGACCCTCTAACCTAAACCAAACCTTTACCGTCCATAAACCTATCCACGGATCTCTTAAACGCCCCCAAACTAGGCGCATTTACAACTGCAGCAGGCAGGGCATTCCAATCCCTCACCACCCTCTGGGTAAAGAACCTACCCCTGACACCCGTCCTATAACTACCACCCCTTAATTTAAAGCTATGCCCCCTCGTGCTAGCTTTCTCCATCCGAGGAAAAAGGCTATCACTGTCCACCCTATCTAAACCTCTAATCATCTTATATGTTTCAATAAGGTCCCCTCTTAGCCGCCTTCTTTCTAACGAAAACAACCTCAAATCCCTCAGTCTCTCCTCATAGGACCTCCCCTCCATACCAGGCAACATCCTGGTAAACCTCCTCTGCACCCTCTCCAAAGCCTCCACATCCTTCCTATAATGTGGGGACCAGAACTGCACACAATACTCCAAGTGCGGCCGCACCAGAGTTGTGTACAGTTGCAACAAGACGCTGCGGCTCCTAAATTCAATCCCTCTACCAATAAACGCCAAGACACCGTATGCCTTCCTAACAACCCTATCTACTTGATTCCCAACTTTCAGGGATCTATGTACACATACACCTAGATCCCTCTGTTCATCCACACTATTCAGAGTCCTACCGTTAGCCCTATACTCTACACATCTGTTATTCCTGCCAAAGTGAATTACCTCACACTTCTCCACATTAAACTCCATCCGCCACCTCTCGGCCCAGCTCTGCAACTTCTCCAAGTCTCCCTGTAGACTAAGACACCCTTCCTCACTATCTACCACACCTCCGACTTTGGTGTCATCAGCAAATTTACTAATCCACCCAACTATACCCTCATCCAGATCATTTATAAAAATTACAAACAGCAGTGGCCCCAAAACAGATCCCTGAGGCACACCACTCGTAACTGAACTCCATGTCGAATACTTACCATCAACCACCACCCTCTGTCTCCTATCCGCCAGCCAATTCCTAATCCAATTTCCTAGATCACCCTCAATCCCATACATCTGCAATTTCTGCAGAAGCCTTCCATGGTGAACCTTATCAAACGCCTTACTAAAATCCATATATACCATGTCAACTGCCTTACCCCCATCCACCTCTTTGGTCACTTTCTCAAAAAACTCAATAAGGTTAGTAAGGCACAACCTACCCTCCACAAAACCATGCTGACTATCTCTAATCAATTCATTACTCTCCAAATAACTATAAATCCTATCCCTAATAATTTTTTCCAAAACCTTGCCCACAACAGAAGTAAGACTCACCGGTCTATAATTCCCGGGAAAGTCTCTGTTCCCCTTCTTAAACAATGGGACAACATTCGCTAACCTCCAATCTTCTGGCACTATACCGGTGACCAACGACGACCTGAAGATCAGAGCCAGAGGGTCTGCAATCGCCTCTCTTGCCTCCCAGAGAATCCTAGGGTAAATCTCATCCGGCCCAGGGGACTTATCTATTTTCAAACCCTCAAGAATATCTAGCACATCCTCCTTATCAACTGCAATACTGTCCAGTTTACAACCCTGTAACCCAGTGTTCTCCACAGCTACATTTATGTCCCCCTGCGTGAACACCGAAGAGAAATATTGGATCAATGCCTCTCCAATCTCTTCCGGTTCCACACATAAATTCCCACTGCTGTCTCTAACTGGCCCTAATTTTGCCCTAACCAACCTTTTGTTCTTAACATATCTATAGAACACCTTAGGATTCTCCTTAATCCTATCAGCCAAAGTCTTCTCATGTCCTCTTTTAGCCCTTCTTAACTCTCTCTTTAACTCCCTCCTAGCCAATCTAAAGCTTTCTAGTGCACTACCTGAGCCCTCAAGTCTCATCCAGACATAAGCCTCCTTTTTCTTTTTAACCAGTGAATCAACTTTCCTAGCACACCACGGTTCCCTAGCTCGACCAATTCCTCCTTGCCTGACAGGGACATACATGTCAAGGACTCGCAGTAGCTGGTCCTTGAAAAAACTCCACATTTTGGACGTTCCGAGACCCTGTAGTCTCCTAGTCCAACCTATGCTTCCTAATTCTCTCCTAATAGCCTCATAATTACCCTTCCCCCAGCTAAAACTACTGACCCGAGGTTCATGCCTATCCCTTTCCAACTACTGACCCGAGGTTCATGCCTATCCCTTTCCAACTACTGACCCGAGGTTCATGCCTATCCCTTTCCAACTACTGACCCGAGGTTCATGCCTATCCCTTTCCAAGGGATATATTTCTCTTTCTCTCTCTCTCGGTTATATTTCTCTCTCTCTCTCTCGGTTATATTTCTCTCTGTCTCTCTCTCTCAGTTATATTTCTCTTTCTCTCTCTCTCGGTTATATTTCTCTTTCTCTCTCGGTTATATTTCTCTTTCTCTCTCTCTCGGTTATATTTCTCTCTTTCTCTCTCTTGGTTATATTTCTTTCTCTCGGTTATATTTCTCTCTCTCTCTCTGGGTTATGTTTCTCTTTCTCTCTCGGTTATATTTCTCTCTTTCGGTTATATCTCTGTCTCTCTCTGTCGCTCGGTTATATATATCTCTCTCTCTCGGTTACATTTCTCTCTCTCTCTCGGTTATATTTCTCTCTCTCTCTCTGTCTCGGTTATATTTCTCTCTCTCTCGGTTATATTTCTCTCTCTCTCTCTGTCTCGGTTATATTTCTCTCTCCGTCTCTCGGTTATATTTCTCTCTCTCTCTCTCGGTTATATTTCTCTCTCTTGATTATATTCCTCTCTCTCTGTCTCTCGGTTATATTTCTCTCTCTCTCTCTCTCTCGGTTATATTTCTCTCTCTCTCTCTGTTATTTCTCTCTCTCTCTTTCTCTCTGTGTTATCGCTCTCTCTCTCTCTGTTATCTCCCTCTCTCTGTTATTTCTGTCTCTCTCTGTTATTTCTCTCTCTCTGTCTCTCGGTCATATTTCTCTCTCTCTCAGTTATATTTCTCTCTGTCGCTCGGTTATATTTCTCTCTCTCTCGGTTATACTTCTCTCTTTCTCTTGGTTATATTTCTCTCTCTCGGTTATATTTCTGTCTCTCTCTGTCGCTCGGTTATATATATCTCTCTCTCGGTTACATTTCTCTCTCTCTCTCGGTTATATTTCTCTCTCTCTCTCTGTCTCGGTTATATTTCTCTCTCTCTCGGTTATATTTCTCTCTCTCTCTCGCTTATATTTCTCTCTCTGTCTCCCGGTTATATTTCTCTCTCTCTCTCTCGGTTATATAAAATAATGAGGGTCATATATCAGCTCAATAGTGAATATTTTGTCCCAAAGGTAGGGGTGTCTAAAACTAGAGGGCATAGGTTTAAGGTGATAGGGGAGAGATACAAAATTATTCAGAGGGACAGGTTTTTTCACACAGAGGGTGGTGAGTGTCTGGAACAAGCTGCCAGAGGTAGTAGTAGAGGTGGGCACAATTTTATCTTTTGAAAAGCATTTGGGTAGTTACTTGGGTGCAATGAGTATAGAGGGATATGGGCCAAATGGGGGCAATTGGATTAGCTTAGGCGTTTAAAAAACCGGGTGGCATGGACAGGTTGGGCCGAAGGGCCTGTTTCCCAGCTGTAAACCTCTATGACTCTCTCTCTCTGTTCTATTCCTCTCTCAGTAGATAAGATTTTAAACTGGACATTGTCCACTTATCTGCAATAGTCACTTTGTGAATGGTTGTGATTTCTATCATTTGTTCAATCAACAGAAAATGCTTTTTTGTTTACCATTGTTGATGCTTTTTGTGGCAAAAAATTTGAAGAACAGATTCAGAGTATCGGGCAACAAGACCGGTGTAACTGGACTGTAATTGCCAGGTGGGTGATTTGGAAAATAAAGCTTGATTTACATCAAATTTCTCTTTACCCCCCTCACTATATACTAAGGCTAAGGATCACTCACTGGGTAACTGTACAGAGTCACTGTTTATTCAGGGTAAGGATCACTCACTGGGTAACTGTACAGAGTCACTGTTTATTCAGGGTAAGGATCACTCACTGTGTAACTGTACAGAGTCACTGTTTATTCAGGGTAAGGATCACTCACTGTGTAACTGTACAGAGTCACTGTTTATTCAGGGTAAGGATCACTCACTGTGTAACTGTACAGAGTCACTGTTTATTCAGCAGGGTAAGGATCACTCACTGTGTAACTGTACAGAGTCACTGTTTATTCAGGGTAAGGGTCACTCACTGTGTAACTGTACAGAGTCACTGTTTATTCAGGGTAAGGGTCACTCACTGTGTAACTGTACAGAGTCACTGTTTATTCAGGGTAAGGATCACTCACTGTGTAACTGTACAGAGTCACTGTTTATTCAGGGTAAGGATCACTCACTGTGTAACTGTACAGAGTCACTGTTTATTCAGGGTAAGGATCACTCACTGTGTAACTGTACAGAGTCACTGTTTATTCAGGGTAAGGGTCACTCACTGTGTAACTGTACAGAGTCACTGTTTATTCAGCAGGGTAAGGATCACTCACTGTGTAACTGTACAGAGTCACTGTTTATTCAGGGTAAGGGTCACTCACTGTGTAACTGTACAGAGTCACTGTTTATTCAGCAGGGTAAGGATCACTCACTGTGTAACTGTACAGAGTCACTGTTTATTCAGCAGGGTAAGGATCACTCACTGTGTAACTGTACAGAGTCACTGTTTATTCAGCAGGGTAAGGGTCACTCACTGTGTAACTGTACAGAGTCACTGTTTATTCAGGGTAAGGGTCACTCACCGTGTAACTGTACAGAGTCACTGTTTATTCAGGGTAAGGGTCACTCACTGTGTAACTGTACAGAGTCACTGTTTATTCAGCAAGGTAAGGATCACTCACTGTGTAACTGTACAGAGTCACTGTTTATTCAGGGTAAGGATCACTCACTGTGTAACTGTACAGAGTCACTGTTTATTCAGGGTAAGGATCACTCACTGTGTAACTGTACAGAGTCACTGTTTATTCAGCAGGGTAAGGATCGCTCACTGTGTAACTGTACAGAGTCACTGTTTATTCAGCAGGGTAAGGATCACTCACTGTGTAACTGTACAGAGTCACTGTTTATTCAGGGTAAGGATCGCTCACTGTGTAACTGTACAGAGTCACTGTTTATTCAGGGTAAGGGTCACTCACTGTGTAACTGTACAGAGTCACTGTTTATTCAGGGTAAGGATCGCTCACTGTGTAACTGTACAGAGTCACTGTTTATTCAGCAGGGTAAGGATCGCTCACTGTGTAACTGTACAGAGTCACTGTTTATTCAGGGTAAGGATCGCTCACTGTGTAACTGTACAGAGTCACTGTTTATTCAGCAGGGTAAGGATCGCTCACTGTGTAACTGTACAGAGTCACTGTTTATTCAGGGTAAGGGTCACTCACTGTGTAACTGTACAGAGTCACTGTTTATTCAGCAGGGTAAGGGTCACTCACTGTGTAACTGTACAGAGTCACTGTTTATTCAGGGTAAGGATCGCTCACTGTGTAACTGTACAGAGTCACTGTTTATTCAGCAGGGTAAGGATCGCTCACTGTGTAACTGTACAGAGTCACTGTTTATTCAGGGTAAGGGTCACTCACTGTGTAACTGTACAGAGTCACTGTTTATTCAGCAGGGTAAGGATCACTCACTGTGTAACTGTACAGAGTCACTGTTTATTCAGCAGGGTAAGGATTGCTCACTGTGTAACTGTACAGAGTCACTGTTTATTCAGGGTAAGAGTCACTCACTGTGTAACTGTACAGAGTCACTGTTTATTCAGCAGGGTAAGGATCACTCACTGTGTAACTGTACAGAGTCACTGTTTATTCAGCAGGGTAAGGATCACTCACTGTGTAACTGTACAGAGTCACTGTTTATTCAGCAGGGTAAGGGTCACTCACTGTGTAACTGTACAGAGTCACTGTTTATTCAGCAGGGTAAGGGTCACTCACTGTGTAACTGTACAGAGTCACTGTTTATTCAGCAGGGTAAGGATCACTCACTGTGTAACTGTACAGAGTGACTGTTTATTCAGCAGGGTAAGGATCACTCACTGTGTAACTGTACAGAGTCACTGTTTATTCAGGGTAAGGATCACTCACTGTGTAACTGTACAGAGTCACTGTTTATTCAGCAGGGTAAGGATCACTCACTGTGTAACTGTACAGAGTGACTGTTTATTCAGCAGGGTAAGGATCACTCACTGTGTAACTGTACAGAGTCACTGTTTATTCAGCAGGGTAAGGGTCACTCACTGTGTAACTGTACAGAGTCACTGTTTATTCAGCAGGGTAAGGATCACTCACTGTGTAACTGTACAGAGTCACTGTTTATTCAGCAGGGTAAGGATCGCTCACTGTGTAACTGTACAGAGTCACTGTTTATTCAGGGTAAGAGTCACTCACTGTGTAACTGTACAGAGTCACTGTTTATTCAGGGTTGGGAGTTATTCTGTGTGTAATGCGTTTGCATTAATGCTGTAACTCTTTCCTGTTTTTAGTCTTTACAGCAATGTTACTGAATGCTCGGAAAGAATGATGGAGCGTGCTCATTCCTATTGGCCGAATGAAGTTGGTGAAATTTTCTTTATTCAGATGCACAGCCGCTACTTCAAGGACTGCAACATGTTTGAGAATCGAACTCTGAATCACCCACCTGATAACATTGTGCTGGCGTTGGTCACTGCTCCAATCTGCATTATTCCTATCATGGTGGCTTTGGTGGTGTGGTGCAGCAAAAACACTGAAGCCAATGCCAAGAAGTAAATGTGGCCCTTTTGTCTGAGCCTTTTTTTATTACTCTTTATATCCCACTAATGTTTCCATTTCAATATTAAATCTGTTTATATTTCCCAATATTCCTCCTTCACAGTCTGCCGGAATGCTGACTGTTTCCTCTTGATCCTATCCTACTTCCCCTCCTTCCTCGCAAACTGTCTGAAACCACGCACGTGTTTAATAACATCTGCATTTCCAATGTCTCTCCCTCATTTATTGTGTGAATAGAAAATGCTGGTAAATTTCAGCAGGTCTGACATGGAGAGAGAGAGTAGGGCAAACGTTTTAGTTCTCCACAGAAATTGTTCAGACTTGCTGATATTATCCAGCATTTTCTGTTTTTGTTTCTGATTCCAGCATTGCCGTATTTTGTCTTTATATTTTATGGTCTGTATCATCTGAGTGGCTTTGTTCTGATCTGCTTCCCCTCTTATCTGTCCATTCATTTCCAGAGAATTTCCTGGAATGATTTCTCTTTCACCCTCACACTTTAACCTCTATATCCACCTCTTGTATCACCAAAAAAAAACCCTTAGCTGCTGACATGGAGACACATGCCCCATCTCACCATGCCACCACCCCCTCTCGCCCTCTTTATCTAATAACCGTTCTTGGATGTGTTGCAATTTCCTCCAATTAAACATTGGAAATACTGAAATCATTGACTATATCTCTGTCACAAACTCTATAAGATCATCACTGACTCCATTCCGCACTCAGGTGACTGTCTGCGATTCAATGACACCTTTTTGCATCCATATTCCATCCAACTCCAACACCACCTTCAGATTGCATATTCATTTCACTACCCACCTGCACCTTCCTCAGCGCATCACCATTGGCTAAACCTGGCTAGCTCCAGACTCCAAAACTTCAATATATTCCTGGCTGCTTTTACATCTTTCACCTTAGACTTGAGCTTCTCTAACACCAGGTGACATTCATAGAGCTACCCAGAGTTTGCTGCTTTATACTCTGATGGTCCTCTGTCTCCCAAATTCTCAACTTTTTGTTTAAATCTCTCATTGGCCTCACTGCCCCTAATCTCTGTTATCTCTTCCTGCTCTCAAAGAACAAAGGAAAGTCCAGCACAGGAACAGGTTCTTCAACCCCTCCAACTCTGTGCTGATTATGATGCCCTAACTGAAAAAAACATCTCCTGCCCTTACTCAGTCCGTATCCCTCTATTCCCTCCGTATTCTTGTACCCATCCAGTGGTATCTAATATTCCTGCTAATGTTCCTGCTTCCACCACCTCCTCTGACAGTGAATTCTAGGCACCCACCACTCTGCGTGGAAAGACTTCCCCTGCACATCTCCCTCTCACCTTGAATCTGTCCCCCCTCATAATTGACACTTTCACCCTGGGGAAGAAGCCTCTGACTATCACCCTATCTGAGCCTCTCATCATTTTGTAGACCTCTATCAGGTTTCTCCTCAGCCTCTGTCTTTCCAATGAAAATAATCCTTGTTTATTCAACCCCTCCTCATAGCCAACACTCTTGAGACCAGGTAAACACCCTGTGAACCTTCTTTGCACTCTCTCCAAAGCTTCCACATCCTTCTGGCAGTGTGGGTGACCAGAACTGCACGCAATACTCCAGGTGCAGCCTAACCAAGGTTTTATAAAGCTGCAGCATGATTTTCCAACTCTTGTACTCAATGCCCTGGCTGATGAAGGCAAGCATGCCACATGCCGCCTCAATCACCTTGCCCACGCTTGTTGCCAGTTTTAGGGAACTGTGGACCTGCACACCCAGATCCCTCTGTATGTTAATGTTCCTAAGGGTTCTGCCATTTACAGTATAATTTACACCTAAATTTGATTCTCCAAAATGCATCACCTCACATTTATCCAGATTAAACTCCTGCCATTTCTGTGCCCGAGTCTCTAATCTCTCTATATCCTGTTGTATCCTCTGACAATCCCCAGCACTATCAGCAACTCCACCGATCTTCGTGTCATCCACAAACTTACTGATCAGACCAACCAAATTTTCCTCCAGATCACTTATATATACTACAAACAGCAGAGGTCCCAGCACTGATCCCTGTGGAATCCAGATCTCCATTCTGAAAAACACCCTTCCATCGCTACCCTCTGTCTTATATAACTGAGTAAAAAGTCTCACAACATCAAGTTAAAAACCAACAGGTTTATTTGGTAGCAAAATCCACTAGCTTTTGGAGCAGTTGCTGCTCCTTTATCAGGTGAGTGGGAGATCTGTTCACAAACAAGGCATACAAAGACACAAACTCAGTTTACAAAATAATGGTTGGAATACGAGTCTTCATATAACCCAGTGAGTCTTCATTATAAGCCAGCCAGTTCTGTATACATGAAGCCAGCCTACCCTGAATCTAGCTAGATGGATTTTAGTTTTTGCACCAGCCTGTCACATGGGATCTTGTTAAAATCCTTACTAAAGTCCGTATAAATTTCCTCCCCATCAATTATCCTTGTCACTTCTTGAAAAGATTTCCATCAATATTACCTTCCCTGTACAAAACCATGTTGCCTGTCACTAACTAGTCCATTTTCTTCCGAATGTGCATACGTCCTGGGGTCTGGGGTGGAACAGTGGTTAACACTGCTGCCTCACAGTGCCAGGGACCCGGGTTCGATTCTCGACTTGGGTCACTGTGCAGAGTCTGCACATTCTCCCTGTATCTCCGTGGGTTTCTTCCAGGTGCTCCGGTTTTCTCCACAGGTCAAAGAT
Source organism: Carcharhinus amblyrhynchos (assembly GCF_965287045.1). Lineage (NCBI taxonomy): Eukaryota > Metazoa > Chordata > Chondrichthyes > Carcharhiniformes > Carcharhinidae > Carcharhinus > Carcharhinus amblyrhynchos. The sequence continues at coordinate 29,700 of NW_027650892.1, forward strand.
GTGCGTGTTAGGTGAATTGGCCATGCTAAATTATCCCTTAGTGTCAGGGGGACTAGCTAGGGTAAATGCATTGGGTTATGGGGATAGGGCCTGGGTGGGATTGTGGTTGGTGCAGACTCGATGGGCTGAATGGCCTCCCTCTGCATTCTATGATTCTATCCTGTCCCTCAGTAGCTTCTCCAAAAACTTCTGGGTGCTGCGGTTAGGTGCATTGACCCGAACAGGTGCCAGAGTGTGGTGACTAGGGGAATTTCACAGTAGCTTCAATGCAATGTTAATTACTTGTGACAAATAAATAAACTTTGATGTCAGGCTCACTGGCCTATAATTTCCTGGATTATCCCTGCTTCCTTTTTTAAACAAGGGAACAACATTGGCTATTTTCCAGTCCTCTGGAACCTCGCCTGTCAAAGAGGATGTGAAGATATCTGTTAAGGCGTCAGCTATTTCTCCCCTTGCTTCCCGAAATAACCCGTAATACATCCCATCTGGCCCTGATTTGTCTAAATGCAATTTAGGATATCCAACACTTTTTCCTTTGATACATTGATATTCTCCAGAATGCTCACACACCCATCCCTGACCTCAACGCCTGCCACATCCTTCTCCTTGGTGAATACTGATACAAAGGACTCATTATGGATCTCAACCTCTTCCGGTGGTTTCATGCATAACTTCCCTCCATTGTGTATGAACGGGACCTACTCTTTCTCTTGCTACCCTCTTGCTTTTAATATATGCATAAAAAGTTTTGAGATTCTTCTTGACCCTGTTTGCTAAAGACATTTCATGACCCCTTTTAACCCTCCTAATTCCATGTTTCAATTCCTTCCTACTTTCACTACACTCTTCAGTGCCTCAACCTATCACATGCTTCCCTTTTGACCAATCGTACAATTTCCATTGCCATTCACTGTTCCTGAATCCTGCAATTTTTATCCTTCATTCTTGCGGGGACCTGTCTGTCCTGCACTTCAGTCAACCAGCCTTTAAAACTCTCCCATGTGCCAGACGTGGATTTGCCCTCAAGTAGCTGCTCCAAATCCATATTCCCCAGTTCCTGTCTAATTTGGGTGTAATTGGCCTTTGCCCAATCAGGCACCCTCACCTGATATCCACTCTTGTCCTTATCCATGACTACCTGGAATCTTTTGGAATTATGGTGGCTAAGCCCAGAATGTACCCCCACTGAAACATCCATCACCTGGCCCGGCTCATTCCCCATGACTCAGTCTAGTATGGCCCCCTCCCTGGTTGGCTTGTCAACGTACTGTAACAAAAAACCCTTCTGGCCATATCTAACAGATCGCTCTCGATCCGAGTCCCTGCGCCTGTGAAGGAGTCCCAGTCAATACAGGAGAAGTTAAAATCACCCACCACAACTATCCTGCTCTTTTTCACACCTTTTCAGGATCTGACTACACAGCTGCTCCTCTGTCTCCTGTGGGTTGTTGGGAGGTTTATAATACATTCCCAACATTTCATCCTTATTCCTGAGTTTCACCCATGATGCCTCACTGCAAAATCTCTCCAATGTCTCCTCCCTCAACACAGCTGTGATCTTCACCCTAAGCAGCAATACAACTCCCTCACCCCTTTTGTTTCGTCAACTGTCCTGGAATGTTAAGCTGCCAGTCCTATCCCTCCTTTAACCATGTCCCTATAATTGCAATAACATCATAATTCCATGCAGTAATCCAGGCTCTCAGTTCATCTGTCTTGCCTGTTACCTTCAACCTCCCTACTGTCCCATTCCAAACTCTTTGCTCTGACTCCCCCATCCTTTCGTCCCGATCCTACATCCAGCTGGAAAACTCTGAAAGTTCATTTGCTTCTCGATCCTGTTCTCAGTTACCATCAGCTTGTCAGTTGTCTGAATTTCCTGTTCTTTAGATCTTTGTTCTTGTTTCCTGGACTGACTCGAATGTGTTAGTTTTTCCCCTGTTAAAGTCTATAAATTCCCTGTGAGTGCTGGGAATAAGAGGGATTTTATTATTGTTGGGATCTCATAATGAAGACTTGCTTCAATCAGCAATGGATGTGACTCTTTGAACACAATAAACGGAAACTTTCCCTCAAACTCTGACCCTTGTTTTTTTTTTCCATCTACAACAACTCGATGCAGTAACAAGTCGCTGAGGGCGTTTTTGGCAGCAATTTCACAAACCAGTCAGGGTTTCAAACTCAAGTTTTGAGGCTGGCAATATATTCAATATCAGATTGTTCTGTCAGGTACATTCACATACTGTCTAGAGAACCAGAAAATGTCTACAGTGTTGAAAGAAGCCATTCGTCTATATACCATATGTATATATATCTGTATATAAGGATTAAGAATATATGGTATACCTGTATGTATTAATCTGCTTCTTTCCACTTTAAGTGCAATGATCGGAGGTTTGTTCCAAAGAAATTGTGGACACTCACATGGTTTTCATGTTAGCGCCTATTTCTAATCTTTTCTTCCCTCTTGGAGGAGACGGAGCTTGCAATACGATCTTCTCTCAGTCAAACAATCTCTCTACACTGTCCCCATCAAACATTCCCAGGACAGGTACAGCACGGGGTTAGATACAGAGTAAAGCTCCCTCTACACTGTCCCCATCAAACACTCCCAGGACAGGTACAGCACGGGGTTAGATACAGAGTAAAGCTCCCTCTACACTGTCCCCCCATCAAACACTCCCAGGACAGGTACAGCACGGGGTTAGATACAGAGTAAAGCTCCCTCTACACTGTCCCCCCATCAAACGCTCCCAGGGCAGGGGTGGCACAGTAGCACAGTGGTTAGCACTGTTGCTTCACAGCCCCAGGGACCTGGGTTCGATTCCCAGCTTGGGTCACTGTCTGTGTGGAGTTTGCACATTCTCCTCGTGTCTGCGTGGGTTTCCTCCGGGTGCTCCGGTTTCCTCCCAGAGTCCAAAAATGTGCAGGTTAGGTTGATTGGCCATGCTAAAAATTGCCCCTTAGTGTCCTGAGATGCTTAGGTTAGAGGGATTAGCAGGTAAAATGTGTAGAGATATGGGGGTAGAGCCTGGGTGGGATTGTGGTCAGTGCAGACTCGATGGGCCGAAGGGTCTTGCTACACTGCAGGGTTTCTATGATTCTATGATCAGGTACAGCATGGGGTTAGATACAGATTGAAGTTGCCTTGGCTGTGGGTAGCGTGGTCTCCTTCCTAACCCAGGGGATACAATCTTGTCAAACAAGCAGCTCCCATCACCTTTCAGCAGTTGCTGTTTGAATGAAACATTTGGAATCGAGATTGTGGCTGGATTTGTGCTTTTCTAATTTTGAAGATCTGGTGCAATTTGTTAGCGGCAACAGCACGAGAAACTTTAACCCAGACCCAAATCTGCTCTGTTGCCCCCACTTGTGTACTGACTTCTAACTCCTGACATTCCAATGTAACAGGCAGAAAGGAAGAGTGCAACTTGCTGCATTAATCTTGGACTGTTTGCCCATCTCCCTTCCTTCCTCCTGCGAATGATTTGAATCAGGGACTGGGAAATCAATTTCATCTCTTTGGTCTCTAATCTGGTAATGATTGGATAGTGAGGCACGGTGGATTTTTGACTTCCTAGTGATGGTTTTTTGAGTGTTTCCTACTGCCCTTTGTTCTGAATTGTAATTTATCCAGTTCTGATGAAGGATCCACCCTCAGACTTTCTGAGCAGCAGAATGTTGGTTTTGTTTGTCTCGATGGTGAGATATCAGCTCACTCTCCTAATTGTAGAGCAAAGGCAATGGGCTTTTGAAAATTCAGATTGTTTCAGCAAATAGACATTGTTCGTCAGGTTCCTTGTTTATTGGATTTTCTATTTTAGTGTTTATACTTCTTTTGATTGAAAAATAGGTGATTTATGAAGTATCTAATCTGGCTTGTGCTGAGTCTTTCTCCCTGGAAAGACAGAGGTTGAAGGGCAATCTGATAGCAGTTTATAAAATTATGAAGGGCATTGATAGGGTGAACAGTTGGAAGCTTTTTCTTAGGTCGGAAATGACAAACACAAGGGGTCACAAGTTTAAGGTAAAGGGAGCAAGGTTCAATACAGATAACGGGGCACGTATTTTACACAGAAGGTGGTGGGGGCCTGGAATGCACTACCGAGCAAGATGGTTGAGGCAAACATGCTAGGATCATTTAAGACTTAGTTAGACAGCCACATGAACAGACTGAGAATAGAGGGATACAAACAGATGGTTGTTAGGAACACATGATCAGTGCAGGCTTGGAGGGCCAAAGGACCTGTTCCTGTGCTATATTGATCTTTGTTCTTTGTTTCTTTTTGTGAATCTGAGGGATAGTGAGTGATTCTGATGGATAGTGAAGCGTAGTGAATGATTCTGAGGGATAGTGAGGGGTACTGAGTGATTCTGGATAGTGAGGGGTAGTGAGTGACTCTGCGGGATAGTGAGTGAGAGATAGAACTCTTTTTTAAAAGTTTAAGTTTGTTTATCAGTGTCACAAGTAGGCTTACATTAATACTGCAATGAAGTTAGTGTGAAAATCCCTTAGTTGTCACACTCAGACAGCTGTTTGGGTTTATTGAGTGAGAATTCAGCACGGCCAATCCATCTAACCAGCACGTCTTTCAGACTGTGGGAGGAAACTGGAGCACCCGGAGGAAACCCACGCAGACACGGGGAGAATGTGCAGACTCCGCACAGACAGTGACCCAAGCCGGGAATTGAACCCGGTCCCTGGCACTGTGGTGACCACTGTGCCAACATGCCTCCCTCAAAGATAGTGAATGACTGAGTGATAGTGAGTGACTCTGAGGGATAGTAGGGGTAGTGAGTGACTCTGAGGAGTAGTGAGTGACTCAAAAGGATAGTGAGGTGTAGTGAGTGACTAAGAGGTAGTGAGTGACTTTGAGAGATAGTGAGTGAATCTAGGGAGTAGTGAATGACTCTGAGGGATATTGAGGGGTAGTGAGTGACTCAGGAGAAATGAATGACTTTGAGGAATAGTGAGTGAATCTGAAGGACGGTGACTCTGAGAGAGGTAGTGAGTGACTGAGGGGTGGTGAGTGACTCTGAGGGGTAGTGAGGGGGGTGGGTGACTCTGAGGGGTAGTGAGGGGGGTGGGTGACTCTGAGGGGTAGTGAGGGGGGTGGGTGACTCTGAGGGGTAGTGAAGGGTGGTGAGTGACTCTGAGGGGTAGTGAAGGGTGGTGAGTGACTCTGAGGGGTAGTGAGGGGGATGGGTGACTCTGAGGGGTAGTGAAGGGTGGTGAGTGACTCTGAGGGGTAGTGAAGGGTGGTGACTCTGAGGGGTAGTGAAGGGTGGTGAGTGACTCTGAGGGGTAGTGAAGGGTGGTGAGTGACTCTGAGGAGTAGTGAAGGGTACTGAGTGACTCTGAGGAGTAGTGAAGGGTACTGAGTGACTCTGAGGGGTGGTGAAGGGTGGTGAGTGACTCTGAAGGGTAGTGAAGGGTGGTGAGTGACTCTGAGGGGTAGTGAAGGGTGGTGAGTGACTCTGAGGGGTAGTGAGGGGGGTGGGTGACTCTGAGGGGTAGTGAAGGGTGGTGAGTGACTCTGAGGGGTGGTGAAGGGTACTGAGTGACTCTGAGGGGTGGTGAAGGGTGGTGAGTGACTCTGAGGGGTAGTGAAGGGTGGTGAGTGACTCTGAGGGGTAGTGAAGGGTGGTGAGTGACTCTGAGGGGTGGTGAAGGGTGGTGAGTGACTCTGAGGGGTAGTGAAGGGGGTGGGTGAATCTGAGGGATAGTGAGGGGGGGGTGAATCTGAGGGGTAGTGAGGGGGGGTGGGTGACTCTGAGGGGTAGTGAGGGGGGTGGGTGACTCTGAGGGGTAGTGAAGGGTGGTGAGTGACTCTGAGGGGTAGTGAAGGGTAGCGAGTGACTCTGAGGGGTAGTGAAGGGTAGCGAGTGACTCTGAGGGGTAGTGAGGGGGGTGGGTGACTCTGAGGGGTAGTGAAGGGTGGTGAGTGACTCTGAGGGGTAGTGAAGGGTAGCGAGTGACTCTGAGGGGTAGTGAAGGGTGGTGAGTGACTCTGAGGGGTAGTGAAGGGTAGTGTGACTCTGAGGGGTAGTGAAGGGTGGTGAGTGACTCTGAGGGGTAGTGAAGGGTAGTGAGTGACTCTGAGGAGTAGTGAGGGTAGTGAGTGACTCTGAGGGGTAGTGAAGGGTGGTGAGTGACTCTGAGGAGTAGTGAAGGGTACTGAGTGACTCTGAGGAGTAGTGAAGGGTGGTGAGTGACTCTGAGGGGTAGTGAAGGGTGGTGAGTGACTCTGAGGGGTAGTGAAGGGTGGTGAGTGACTCTGAGGGGTAGTGAGGGGGTGGGTGACTCTGAGGGGTAGTGAAGGGTGGTGAGTGACTCTGAGGGGTAGTGAAGGGTGGTGAGTGACTCTGAGGGGTAGTGAGGGGGGGGTGAATCTGAGGGATAGTGAGGGGGGGTGAATCTGAGGGGTAGTGAGGGGGGGTGGGTGACTCTGAGGGGTAGTGAGGGGTGGTGAGTGACTCTGAGGGGTAGTGAAGGGTAGCGAGTGACTCTGAGGGGTAGTGAAGGGTTAGTGTGACTCTGAGGGGTA